>NC_091750.1:48467088-48697088 GCF_043380555.1 Nothobranchius furzeri | reverse complement strand
GGATGTCTGCTCCTCCACCTACTTGGGTTATGTAACCCAGGCTGTCACGAACTCCTCCAGCTGACTGCATTCCATTCATTCCTGCCACCAACGTGGCGACTGACGTCATCACGCCGGCACTACTTAAGGAAGTGCCGGCGTTTCATTCATTGCTCAGTCATCGTTTCTCACCAGACTTTGTATCGAGTCTCCAGGCTTACCAGCCCTCAAAACACTCAGACTACACCTACAGGAGATAACCACGCCGGCTATCTCCGTCTCTCCGCGTCTGGGCAACAGAACTCTCAGTCACGCTTCAGATCTGCCAACGAACCTGACAGGATGACTGAGCCCCAAGTTGACCCAGCGGAGTTCGCGCGTTTGCGTGCCGAAGTGGCTCAACAGCGCGCAATCTTGGATCAGCAGACGGCAGACATGAACCAGCTCCGTGCCATAGCTGATCGCCAAGCCACAAAGATTGAGTCACTCACCGAGCTAGTACTCCAGCTGACCACCGCTCTGCAACGTCAGACCGCAGCTGTTCCTGACAGGATGGAACCACGCCTCAGCCTTCCAGAGAAGTGGGACGGAACCAGGGGATCCCCGGAGGGCATGTTGGCGACCCTGGCCATGACCTTCGAGTGCCAGCCGGCACGCTACCCCACATCCTGCTCTCGTGTCGCCCTGCTGACCTCACTGCTGACAGGTCGAGCCGCTGAATGGGCGGCGGCTCTTTACAATCAAAAATCTCCTGCCTGCAATGACTATGAGACTTTTGTAAAGGAGATGAAAAAGACTTTTGTGCACCCCAGCAGCGAGGTCTCGGACGAGACGCGGCTGCTTCAGCTTCGCCAGGGCTCCCAGACGGCGGCTCAGTACACCTCTCGCTTCCGGACGACAGCAGCTCGGTTGAGGTGGGATGACGCCGCCCTAAAGGCCGTTTACCTGGAGGGACTGTCACCGAGAATCCGGGAGGGCATGATCGGGCACGAGGTCCCAACCTCCCTGGACCTGGCAGTGGATCTGGCTCTCCAACTGGACCGCTGCATCCTGAACCGGCCGAGCACCATGTCAGCCCCCGTACACACCAGGACGTCACCCCGCCGGCCGGCTCACCAACCGACGGAGGAGCCGATGCAGCTGGGACATCTTCCCCCTGAGGAACGGGCACGGCGCTACCAGGAGGGAAGATGCGCTTACTGTGGGGATTTGGGTCACCACCGTGGCACGTGCCCAAAACGACCGGGAAAAGGTCCCTCCGGGTCGGAGTAGGAGCTGTCCCGCCCGGAGTCTCCACTTTTCCGGCTCCACACCGAACCACTCTCCCGGTCTCCCTCCACCTGGACCAAGGCCCGACCAGACTGGAGGCACTTTTAGACACTGGGGCTGCGGAGTGTTTTATCGACCACGGACTGGTTACTCGGCTCAAGATACCCCTCACCGCCCTCGACCGACCCATTCCCGTGACCTCTGTGGACGGCCGGCCCATCATGCCGTACCCTCTCACCCACCGAACTCAGGGTCTCCACATGACTATTGACCAACACCGGGAGACCCTCCACTTCCTGGTCATCCAGGCTCCGGCTACGCCTCTCATCCTAGGTCATTCCTGGTTCTGCCGCCATGAGCCTCACATCTCCTGGTCCACCAGTAAAGTCCTGGCCTGGGGCACGGGTTGTCATAACCACCGGGACTCCCCTGCACCTCGGGCAGCAGCAGCTCCTCCCAAAGACGTAGACCTGACGCTCATCCCTCCTCAATACCACGACCTCGCTCAGGTCTTCGCTAAAGAACCCACTACCAGGTTACCTCCTCACCGACCCTACGACCTGGAGATCAGGCTCCAGCCCGGCACCACCCCCCCTCGGGGTCGCCTGTTCTCCCTCTCTCCGGCGGAAACCCGGGCTATGGACAATTACATAACTGATGCCCTGCAGAAGGGATTCATCCGTCCCTCAACGTCCCCCGGGGCCGCGGGGTTTTTCTTTGTTAAAAAGAAGGAGGGGGATCTCCGGCCCTGCATAGACTATCGAGGGTTAAATAAAATAACGATCCGGGACCGCCACCCTCTCCCTCTCATGGGCACCGCTCTGGACGCCATCACACAAGCCGCAGTGTTTACTAAACTGGATCTGCGCAGCGCCTATAACCTCATCCGTATTAAGGAAGGTGAGGAGTGGAAGACCGCTTTTATCACGCCCACTGGCCACTATGAATATTTGGTGATGCCTTTTGGACTCTGCAACAGCCCCGCCGTCTTCCAGCGGTTCATTACAGATGTGCTGAGAGACATGTTGGGTCGCTGGGTCTTTGTGTATCTAGATGACATCCTCATCTACTCCCGCACGGCCGAAGAGCACATCCGTCATGTTCGAGCTGTTCTGTCCCGCCTCCTGGACCATGGACTTTACTGCAAACTGGAGAAGTGTGCGTTTCACCAGGAGTCCACCTCCTTCCTGGGTTTTACCATCTCCTCCCAGGGCCTGAAGATGGACCCCCAGAAGGTTCAGGCCGTAGCTCAGTGGCCTCTACCAACGACCCTGAAGCAGCTGCAAAGCTTCCTGGGTTTCTCGAACTTTTACCGGAGGTTTATACGCAACTTCAGTTCCCTCGCAGCACCTCTGACCTCACTCACCAAAACCACCAATCAGCCTCGCCCGTTTCGCCTTACTCCAGAGGCTGTCCGTGCTTTCCATGAGCTGGTCGGACGTTTCACTAAGGAACCCATCCTCCTCCACCCGGACCAGACCCGGCCCTTCGTCGTGGAGGTGGACGCCTCGGATGTGGGAGCGGGGGCCGTTCTCTCGCAACGGGGTCCAGACTCTAAGCTCCACCCATGTGCCTACTTCTCCCGGAAGTTTTCCCCCACACAGCAGAACTACGGGGTCGGCGACAGAGAGCTGCTGGCAATAAAGTGGGCGCTGGAGGAATGGAGGCAGTGGCTCCTGGGGACCACCGATCCCTTTCTGATCTGGACCGACCACCAGAATCTCATTCATCTACAGACTGCCCGCCAGCTCAACCCTCGTCAGGCTCGGTGGGCCCTCTTTTTCGAGCCGTACCACTTCCATATCGCCTACCGGCCCGGCTCCAAGAACCTCAAGGCGGACGCTCTCTCTCGGCGTTTCGCACCAGATGCCGGCCCCCCGGAGCCTCGGACCATTCTACCGGCTCAACGCTTCCTGGCCTCACTCCAATGGCCGTTGGAGCAGTCCATACAGGCGGCACTTCCTGGCGATCCAGCGCCGCCGGAGACCCCACCGAACCGCCTCTACGTTCCCGCCTCCTGCCGGCAAGAGGCGCTCACGTGGGGGCACTGTTCACGGCTCGCGGGACATCAAGGGCAAGCCCGTACCCTCCAGTTCCTCCGTCGGGCTCTCTGGTGGCCGTCCATGAGGAGGGACGTCCGCGAGTTCACAGCTGCATGTGATGTGTGTGCTCGATCCAAGTCCTCCAACCGACCCGGCGCTGGAGAGTTGCAGCCTCTCCCTGTGCCCAAGCGGCCGTGGTCACACATCGGGCTGGACTTTGTCACGGGACTGCCGGCGGTCGACCACCTGGACACTATATTGACTATCACGGACCGTTTCTCCAAGGCCGTGCACTTAGTGGCCCTGGCCGGCCTCCCCACGGCCAAGAGAACGGCCGAACTGCTCCTGGAACAGGTGGTGCGGCTCCATGGTTTCCCTCAGGACGTGGTTTCCGACCGAGGACCCCAGTTCGTCTCACGCTTCTGGAAAGCGTTCTGTCGCCTGGTCGGTGCTTCCACCAGTCTGTCCTCTGGATACCATCCGCAGACAAACGGACAAACAGAGAGAGCTAACCAGCAGCTTGGACGCTACCTGCGCTGCTTCGCTTCGTCCCAGCCGACCACCTGGCCCCGCTTTCTCCTGTGGGCGGAGCTGTCACACAACCTCCAGACCTCCTCAGCCACGAGTCTGTCTCCCTTCGAGACCTGTTACGGTTATCAGCCACCTCTGTTTGATCATCAGGTGCCGGAGGTGGAGGTCCCTGCTGCCCAGACGCTGGTCCGCCGCTGTCGGCTCGCCTGGATCCGGGCCCGTGCGGCCATCACCCGGGCCAACACGGAGTATGCCCGTCAGCATCGCCGCCGCCACCGGCCTGGCCCCGTCTTCCGGTCTGGCGACCAGGTGTGGCTCTCCTCCGCTAACCTGAGGATGCCGGCTGGCTCCCGGAAGCTCACTCCTCGCTTCCTGGGTCCGTTCCCCGTCCTTAAGGTCATCAATCCTGTCACCTGCCGTCTGCGCCTCCCGGCTACTCTCCGGATCCACCCGGTCTTTCACGTCTCCCAGCTTAAGCCGGTGATCTCCTCTCCTCTCCACCCTCCACCGGTCCGGGTGCCTCCGCCCCGCGGTGTTGAGGCGGATCGCACCTACACGGTCCGCAGGATTCTGGACGCTCGCCGCCGGGGACGAGGTTGGCAGTACCTCGTGGATTGGGAGGGGTACGGGCCTGAGGAACGCTCTTGGGAGCCCACGAGCTCGTTTGTCGACCCTACCCTGCTGACTGACTTCTGGGCCCGCCGTCCTGGGACTTCGGGAGCCGTCCCTCGAGGGGGGGGTCCTGTCACGAACTCCTCCAGCTGACTGCATTCCATTCATTCCTGCCACCAACGTGGCGACTGACGTCATCACGCCGGCACTACTTAAGGAAGTGCCGGCGTTTCATTCATTGCTCAGTCATCGTTTCTCACCAGACTTTGTATCGAGTCTCCAGGCTTACCAGCCCTCAAAACACTCAGACTACACCTACAGGAGATAACCACGCCGGCTATCTCCGTCTCTCCGCGTCTGGGCAACAGAACTCTCAGTCACGCTTCAGATCTGCCAACGAACCTGACACAGGCCTGCTGCAAAATTTGTCAGAAAACATGCAAACACTAAACAACAACTAAAGAGTCGTATTAATGAATGAAACATCCTTGAACAATAATAGTAAAAATAGGTGTTAAACTTAGGGGTAAGTGATAAAACCTCAAACTTGTAATATTTCAAAGAAATTTGTGATAATGGTCTCCATCACAAATGGTCAGTCTGAGTTGAATGACTGAAATAAATAGAACTTTGCATGATATTCAAAAATTTTTTTGTATTTCACCTGTATAAACCCATTTGACGAATCTCAACCATGAGATGATGCTGCTGTCAGCTGGGAGAAAACAAAAACAAGGGTTCCAACTTTGGGCTTCAGCAAATAGGTTTGAATTTTGGAGAAGAGAGGTGAGACAGAATGTTCCCTTGTCCCCCATCAGGATAAGATAAATACAGTAACTATTGTTAGCAAGGAATTAGAAGAAAGTATAAAAATAATCGGTGTGTCAAAAAAAAACACATTAATGCCTTAGGAGTTCTCTAAACAGTGCTGTTTTTCAACACTGATCAGTGGATCTGATTTTAGATTGTTTTCCAAAATGTGGGTGTTTGTGTCTGTGTTTTGTTTGGCCTGTGAGTCCACTAATGATGGCAGTGAGGCAGCTGCAGAGGTGTTTAAGGGTGTGTGCAAGTGCCTGAGTGTGAGTGTGTCTCTGATTTAATTAGATGAATAATAATGAAGCCTAGATTAAATCCCCCAGATGTCTCAGCTGTAGTACCCCCACCTCAACCTCCATCGCTATGGCAACGGACTGACTTCCCCCTGCCAATTGGACTCTAACCAGAGCAGCTACTATGGGCTGCAGGAGATGGAGGCTGATGGGGTGGGGTGGCACCAAAGAGACACCCACTTGCCAATGACCTTCTCTATCTCTTGTAGCATTGCTCCAGATGGCCACACTGCCACTCTTAGACACCTATTGCTGCCTTTATTCTTCTGATTCTCTGCTCTCTTCCTGCCTCTTTCAGTGCCACCGCTCATCCAGCCCTTCGATATCCCCTCTACCTCAGTGGGGAAGCTCATGTACATTGCCTGCGTGGTGTCATCTGGGGACATGCCCATTCGCATCACCTGGCACAAAGACGGCCAGCTCATTGTGCCAGGCTCGGCCTCTGGCGTTGCAATTGAGACCAAAGAGTTCATGAGCTCCCTACAAATCTCCAAGGTTACGCTGAAGCACAACGGAAACTACACCTGCATCGCCAGCAATGCTGCTGCCACCGTCAGCTGGGAGAGACAGCTGATTGTCACTGGTGAGGGATTGCATGGCTATAATATGCAGTGCAGACTCAGGAAAATGTACTTTTCCTCCCCTTTTAGGTCTTTGTGAGGCTAATTTACTTTTTGTCTCCCAGTGCCGCCACGCTTTGTGGTGCAGCCCAACAACCAGGACTGCATATATGGAAAAGCAGGAGTTCTGAACTGCTCAGTGGAGGGTTACCCACCTCCAAAGGTCATGTGGAAACACGCCAAAGGTAAAACCAACATTAACATCAACACAAAACCAAGGAAAAGTAAAGACACTGACATCTTTACATGTGGGATTTATGTGTTGTCCTGCAGGTGTTGGAAACCCGCAGCAGTATCATCCCATCCCTCTCACTGGTCGCATCCAGATCATGTCAAACGGCTCTCTGCTTATCCGACATGTTCTTGAGGACGACCGAGGATACTACCTCTGTCAGGCCTCCAACGGTGTGGGCTCAGACATCAGTAAAAGCATGATCCTCACTGTCAAAAGTAAGTGTCAATCAGTCTTTTTGTACCACAAACCAGGATTGCAAAGATATTTTAGGATTTTTTTTTTCAGACAGGAATGAGCACTTCTAAGATGTTCTTTTGCCTCAGGCTATTCCGCCCTGCACTGTACACAGCTAAATCTCGTCTCAGTCCTCCTCACCCTTAAACCAGGGGTGCCTTTGTTATTGATTCGTGTGTTTCAGCCGTCGGTCTGCGGGATACGGAATGTTTGCTGGGAAAGAGCTGTTGAATTAATGATTAAAACAAAACTACAGGATCTCTATTCAATCAATAATCCACGTCTAAGCTACAGAGAAGGGAGAAAAAAGCAAAAGTATGAGAAGGGAAGAAGATCTGATGCAGTGAAACAGTCAGCAGGGCTTGAAGCGTGAAATGACAACAGAGAACGAAAGGCGGAAATAGAGATATCTATACATCTGTAATATATCCTCATTCCCTTTTGTCATCATGAGACTGTTCAGTACTACAAGGCATGTCTGTATATCTGTTTAGTTCCTGCAATGATCACCAGCCACCCCAACACCACCATGGCCAGGAAGGGCCAGACCAAGGAGCTGAACTGCACGGCACGAGGCGAGCAGCCCATCATTATCCGCTGGGAGAGAGGAGACACGGTCATTGATGCAGAGAGAAATCCCCGGTACTCCATCACCATCAACAAGAAGGGAGATGAAGTCATCTCCACCCTGAAGGTCAGAAACCCCATCTGACATAGAACCGAAGCCTTTACAGCAAACTGGGGGGAAACAGAAAAGCAATAAAAGAATACAGTAGCTTAATAATAATAATAATAATAATAATAATAATAATAATAATAATAATAATACACTTTCTGCTGATTCTTTTAATTGATCTTAATTAATATCTAATCAGACTTTCTAAAACTTTTCAGTTTTTCTTTGGACTTTTGCTGTTTTTATATTTACATGAATTGTCCAGGCTTCTGTATGTTAAGTCATTAGCTGACAGCTCGTTGTGAATCACTTCATTGATGCTAAAATACTGTTTTCCATTTTTTTCAACCATGTTACCTTTGGTGTTTTCATCGATTGATTTTAAAATTGGTTTTGGTATTTGTTGATACTTGTTCATCCCTTAGACTTAGGGTGTGTCTTGTGCCTGAATAAGTCATGGTTAAATGGATTAAAAAACATTTAATTATTCATTTTAAAAACTGGAAATGGGTGAAAAAGCAACCAGATTCAAAAGCTTTAAGATGTTCTACTCATATTTGTGGCTCTAAGTAACCATTTCCTTTGTGCTGCTGCTTAAAGCTGAACCCAGCCGAAAGAGGAGATTCAGTCTTCTTCTCCTGTCATGCTATAAACTCCTATGGAGAAGGTCGAGGTCTCATCCAGCTCACAGTACAAGGTATTCTTTAAATCTTTGCGAAATGTCCAGTATTGGATCTACTCATGTGCATTTGCTTTATAAGCTGCCTGAATAATGTCTCAAGTGTTGATGGTGGAACTCAACACACCTCTTTCCTACAAACTCAGAACCACCAGATCCCCCTGAGCTGGAAGTCAGGGAGGTGAAGGACAGGAGCATGAACCTGCGCTGGATCCAAAGATTTGATGGCAACAGCATCATCACCAGCTATGACATTGAGTACAAGAACAAGTCAGGTATAGGCACCAAAAGTCTTTCGTCTTTGAAATCTGTGCAATTTTCGTTTTCCATTTAGGCTTAGACCACTCCTAAACTTGTGTTTATGTGATACAGACTCTTGGGATCACATGTACACAACCAGGAATATCTCTCCAACCAACAATCAAGCCAACATTGTGGAGTTGCACCCAGCATGTGTTTACAGCATTCGCATGTTCTCCTATAACAAAATTGGTCGCAGCCTCCCCAGCAAAGAACTCACAATCAGTACTGAGGAAGCACGTAAGTCTCCCTCCTAAAGCCTCCTTTTCCCTACATTTTGCATTATTTTGCTTTGAGATCAAAGCAGGAAAACAGTAACACTTTATTAACTTAAACAGCACCTGATGGACCACCGATGGACGTGATCCTGCAACCAATGACGTCTCAGAGCATTCGAGTTACATGGAGGGTAAAAAAAACATAAAAATAATGTTTCTGTGTATTTTTGTATATGTGTTAATGACACTTGATGCCTTGCTGAACATCCATCACGATGTGTTTAAAGTTACAACCAAGTTAAAGATCTAAACAGTACTGATGAGGATTTTAGAGTGGGAAGAAAAGCACATTTTTGTACCAGTGGTATCACTGATCTGCACAATTTAGATGTTTGTTAACTTTAAGTTTCACATTTAATAGGTTTGTTAAAACCAGGTGTGTTAGGGCAGAGAAACATCTAAAACATGCAGCATAGCCCCTGAGGACCAGGAAGGGACAGCACTTGGATTTTTTTGAACGGAGATTTATACTTCAGAATTTTTTTTCTTGATTCAAAGCTAATTTAGAGCAAATTTAAATAGTTTTGATACATTTGCATTAAAGAATAATAGTAATCATGATAATACACACATGCATTTCTAATTGAGGGAATTATTTTTCCTCTGAACTTTTAGGCTCCCAAGAAGGAGCTGCAGAACGGGGTGATCCGAGGCTACCAGATTGGTTACAGGGAGAACGGCCCAGGCAGCAACGGCCAGTACAGTATCGTGGAGATGAAAGCTACGGGGGACAGTGAAGTGTACACGTTGGACAACCTGAAGAAGTTTGCTCAGTACGGGGTTGTTGTCCAGGCTTTTAACAGAGCCGGCACGGGCCCATCCAGCACCGAGATCAACGCCACCACGCTGGAAGATGGTACGAAAGATAAGAGTGTTTGGAGGACAAGAGAAAAGGTTATAGGAGACATAATAAAATGATTTACTCATTAATATTTTCGAATTATTCATCTAAAAGTACAGCAGAAAAGAATGTAAATGGATACAGATAAATATGCACTTAGATAGTGCTTAAAGGAAACAATAGAGCCAAATCTGCAGCACATCCCCCACCAGTCTCTCTACTTTATTTAGCTCCCTCATTAGGCCAGGAAAGCCAGAGTGGAACAAGGAGCCCCATTACTTTCTAAATGTCTGCCCAAGCCCCTCCTTTTGTCCTTCCTGTTCTGCTCGTTCATTCCTCTTGTTCTCATGCATCTATTTCATTTCTAATTCTTCATTTATTTTTCCTGTCTGAGTGAAAAGCAACGATGGACACCCTGAGTGATGATATCATGTAGCTTCTGTTACTAACAGATTAAATATGGACATTGTCTTCTTTAAGATGTTGTCCTTCTGCTCTTATAATCTGCATCTTAACCCCTTTAGGATGAACTCTTACTATTCATGCTGCTCTTCCCCCCTACCATCACACCCCGCCTCTTCTCCTCTTCGCTCTAAAAGCAGGGACCGAACAAGGAGCAATTCAGAGCTAATTTGAGCAGATCTGACTGATTTATTTCAGCGGTGATTGCCCCTGGTTTGTGATGTCGAGTTATGATGATTACTTATCAGTGTCTCATCTGTCGGCTCTTCTTAACAACGGGAATTTATTTTAAAGAAGGAACAAATCCAACTGGAAACCTGCTCTAACACCTGTTCATTTGTTATTTCTAGTGCCGAGTGAGCCCCCTCAGAACGTGAGAGCCATCTCAGTGACGTCGGACGAAGCGGTGATCACGTGGGCGGAGCCTCCCCGCATGACGCTGCACGGCGTGCTGAAAGGCTACCGGGTCGTGTTTTGGTCCCTCTTCCCTGACGGAGGTGGGTGCTGTGGGGGCCAGGCCCAGTGGCCAATGCAGAGTAATTATCACCTATCTCATTCTTAATCCCACCAAACCACCCTCACCTGCCTCTGTGTTGGTGTTGTGAGTCAGAAAGTGTCCACACCTTTCTCATAAAACACCTTGTGATTGTTATTTGGATCTGTTTGTGCAACAGTAGTGGTGAGTGTGTTGTCTTTTGTTAGTCTGTGTGGTTTAGAAGTAGCTCACCTTTTCTTTAAAGGAACAATATGTAAGAATTCTACAGTGAAATAATCTTAAGTCTAATGCCTCATGTTTGAAGGAAGGTTACATTGAAACAGATTTCATTCTTTGCCTGCTGGTGGTTTGTCAGTTTTTCTCCTTTCAAAAAAATAAAAAGGCGAAAGATGGACGTAGCTACTGTTTACAAGCAGTGAGTTTGGCAAAAAAGGAAAAAAAGTTCCAGAATTGTTTAACCCTCCCACTGTCTTTATGGGTGACCCCACGAGAAAAGCTGACCTTTGAGCATAACTGATGGTTTATCCCTTGAGGTCCATGTGGCAGGGGTGAGATGGTGCTCACTCCTTATCCCTGCCACATGGACCTCAATGGATAAACCATCAATCCTGCTCAATGGTCAACTTTCCTCGTGGGGTCACCCATAAAGACAGTGGGAGGGTTAAAGAACAAAAGTAAGTAAACAGGAGTCACCCAGAAGTTATTTCTAGTACCCGTAAGAAGATACAGCATCGTTTTGTTTAATGCTAATACCAGGTAAAGCAGGCTTGAGGCTAACATTGAGCAAACGAGCTAACAATGCTAACGGTGAATTAGAAGCAAAGATCAGCTCTAAAAATATCTCCAGCTACTTTGTCAATTACCAACAACTTGATATTACAGTAAAATGTGTGTGTGAAGTGAATGAGGAGTCAATTGTGGTGTTTTACATCCTTTAATGAGTTGTTCAGAACTATATCAGCAAGCTAACAGCAAGACGGCAAACAACCACACCTTGTAATGCTGGAGAAATATTGTTAAATAACTGGTAACATCCATAAATGGAACAGCAGTGAGAAAGTGATTTACGTAACCAACTTTGACTACTCGATGTTATTCTTGCTTCATTCTTACACGTCACACCTTTAACTTTGACTCCTCAGTATTTAGTTTGTATAAAACTAATCAAAATTTTCCTATTGATTTGCAGAATTGCCAGGAAACCTTTTTCAAAGAGTCCTTATAAATACAAACACATAAATACAAACACTATTGTCCAATATTAACCCTCTTAATTTTTGCTTAAAGGGTACAAAGTATTAAAACTTTTGTTCTTGTTCTTTAGCCAAAGACCTGAGATCCAGGCATTAATAAACATTCCCTTTAGCTTTCCTTTGTGTATAATTTAAAAATCTTTAGGAAAATGGAGTTGTTTAAAATTACATTTGTTTTCTTCTTCTTCTTTTTCAGAATGGGGCGAGATGCAGAACATCACCACCACCCGTGAGCAGGTAGAGCTGCGAGGGCTGGACAAGTTCACCAACTACAGCGTCCAGGCCCTGGCCTACACCCAGGCTGGAGACGGAGTCCGCAGCAACGTTCTGTACATCCAAACGCGCGAGGACCGTGAGTAAATGATTTCTGATTTATTTAGAGGCAGAAAGGTTTTGACGGAGATGGAGAATGGGGGGCAGATACCATGAAGGACCCTGTGTTGTATCTCCAACCCCTAACAAAAGCTCATTTATGTTGGGAAGCTCCATTAGTGGTACTAATGAGAATTAAGAGGCTTTGGCTGCATGGCTCAGGGCTGGGGTGAGGGCTCTGAGGAGGGGGAGTGCTCCAGAAGTCAGCCGTCAGCCGGGGCCTGCATCCTCTTCACTAGCTCTCTTGCTGCAGGCACAGGGATTAACTCCTCGTGGATTAGAGAGAATTAATTTTGTGCTTACACCATTGAAGGTGGGATTACAGCCAGATCCATGTCTCTTGATAAAGAAGGAGGAGGAGCCTAAAGGGTTAAAGATGCATAGATAAAAAAAGTGAACACACGCTGTAATCTTAGCTGACAAACAAGGCATTGAAAACATCATCAAGGTGGCAATTACTTTTAATGCTGAGACTTTTATGTTGGTGCAGAAGTGAATAATCGTGTTCACCAATCAGCGAAGAGCCTCTCATCCTCGTTGTTACTCGGCTGTGTTGAAGCTGGTCCGCCTGTCGGTCTGGACTCTGGGGCAGTTTTTGGGCACCAGATGGGACTTATCTCCCTCTTCTCTCGCTGCCACTCCTACTTTGACATGGCGTTCCAGTTATGATAATGATCACCACATCCTCTGCTCCTCCTCGCCACCACAGTCGCCATGATCACTCCCACAGGAGCCGCACCTACCATTCTCCCCACGATTTCATCCCCGCCTCCCTGTTTTAAAACGACCCTAGCTACATCCCTGCGCTCCCAGTTAATGCTGTTTTCATGCCGGCTCATGTCATGTGCTCGGTGAAGGAGTCAAGGGGTAGAGGCTGGTTGAATGACTGGATCAGGGGGCCTCACTGAGAATCAAAAGAAGAGCTGGGGGATGGATTTACAGGGCTGGGTCTTACACGGAGCTAGGCTCCCTCTGCAAAGCCCAGATGAGGCCCGCTGTCAGGCAGGAGTTATATTTATGGAGAGGATTGAATAGGCTTGATAGGCTGAACCACACACTGTAAGATCAATGTGACAAAAGCATTTTTCCTCCCCGTTCACAGTTTCCAGCCTCCTGATGTGTTTTTGTTTGGTTTCTTAAACCCTTCTCAAGCCTTTATCTTACAATCAAAGCATTAAGTTGCGTCCAGCGTCAAGCTGAAGTGGCTTACGTGGGATCAGACACTAATGTTTAATCTGTTTGTGAGAGTTAGGAGAGTGCTGGGTGTCACAGAGTCAGAACTGCTGACCAGCGTCTGAATGAGCATATGTCACCGCCGTCCACCCAAAGGGACTCCTTCCAAGTCCTCCCAGAGCAGCTTAGCATAGGATAAGACCACCAATCTGCAAACAAGCCTGTTCATTTTAACAGGCATTCAACACCCAGCACACACACACACACACACACACACACACATATGCATGCATATTCTCACTGCACATGCATGTCTGCGTGTGCTGATGTTGCTGTCTGTTTCCTATAGTTCCCGGTCCACCAGCTGGCATCAAGGCGGTTCCTTCCTCTCCCAGTAGCGTGGTCGTGTCCTGGTTACCTCCTCTCAAACCAAATGGTGTTATCCGCAAGTACACCATCTACTGCTCCAGTCCAGGATCCGGACAGCCGGTGAGTCCCTCTTTCATGGGTGTGACTCTGGAAAACATGCCTCTTCTCCTTGACAAGCAAGCTGATAAACATCAGTCAAGGGAAATAATTCATTTGTTACCACTTGTATTAATTGAGCCTGTCTGCACGTGTGTGTGTGTGTGTGTGTGTGTGTGTGTGTGTGTGTGTGTGTGTGTGTGTGTGTGTGTGTGTGTGTGTGTGTGTGTGTGTGTGTGTGTGTGTGTGTGTGTGTGTGTGTGTGTTTGCTCATGTCTCTCTTTCACTCTGTTTGCACCATTGCTTTATTTCCTGCCCTCCCAGATGAACAGATGAGGTTGTCTTGGCAACGTGATGAGACGTAGATATGCAAATGAGGCCAAGAACAAGCTCACACATGCACACTGCCGCATCAGAAATACACACACACACACACACACACACACACACACACACACACACACACACACACATTACATTTTCAGCATTTTCTATTTATATATGTATGTGCGGTATTTCAATTTTGGTTTGATTATATGCACACAAACACCAAGTGCACAGTGAAGTCTGATATAAGGGAAGAATCTCACTTTCTTATTATTCACAAATATTCCTCACCTCCTTGTGCATGAGTGCCATGTAAATGAGGATGGGCAGAAAAAAAGGAGGGAGGGAGGCAGAGAGAGAAGGAGGTTGAGGGAGAGAAAGAGACACACCATTAGAGGTAGGGAGACACCACGGGGAAATGATAAAAAAGAGAGGGATGCAGGGTGGATGGGAGGAGCTGAGGAGGGTATCAGTCACATCGAGATGAGAGCGCTTTTTGTCCGTCTTTTCATTATCTCCCTGTATCACTCCCTGGATCACCACAACGCTGGAGGAATGTTCGAACCTCTCTCTCTCTCTCTCTCTCTCTCTCTCTCTCTCTCTCTCTCTCTCTCTCTCTCTCTCTCTCTCTCTCTCTCTCTCTCTCTCTCTCTCTCTCTCTCTCTCTCTCTCTCTCTCTCTCTCTCTCTCTCTCTCTCTCTCTCTCTCTCTCTCTCTCTCTCTCTCTCTCTCTCTCTCTCTCTCTCTCTCTCTCTCTCTCTCTCTCTCTCTCTCTCTCTCTCTCTCTCTCTCTCTCTCTCTCTCTCTCTCTCTCTCTCTCTCTCTCTCTCTCTCTCTCTCTCTCTCTCTCTCTCTCTCTCTCTCTCTCTCTCTCTCTCTCTCTCTCTCTCTCTCTCTCTCTCTCTCTCTCTCTCTCTCTCTCTCTCTCTCTCTCTCTCTCTCTCTCTCTCTCTCTCTCTCTCTCTCTCTCTCTCTCTCTCTCTCTCTCTCTCTCTCTCTCTCTCTCTCTCTCTCACACACACACACACATACACACACACACACACACACACACACACCCTCATCCATCCATCCAGAGGGTGGAAGAGTGAAGAACAGGGAAGCGACTGGAGATGCAGCTGAAGATCGTTGCTGAGTGATGAAGCAGTTAGAGATTAAACAAGGATAATCTCCAGATATTTTTGTTTCTACTGCATGCATATGGCCTTTTAAATAAAACAGATACTCAATCTGAAGGAAAAACTAAATCTACACCCAGAAACAAGGTGGAAAACGTGATTTTGATTTAATCCATGCAAAACCTTCCTCTCTCTATATAACTAAAGCAAAACTCACCTTTTCCGCATTCTTCCCCCAAATGAATTCAACTCACATTTAATCAAAGCCTGTATTTCAACATAATGAATGTAAGAGCCTCACCGGATTATTGTCTGCAGCTCAGCACCTGATACATCCTGTAGAAAACGTTTTCTCAGACCTCCAATGTGGCTTTAGACTACATGTTTGTTCTTTTTTATGGCTGCCACTTCATCACATCATTTTTACAGACTCCAAATGAAAGGACGACTCTGCGATTTACAGTTTCTACCTTTAATTAATCTGTGGTTAATTTGCAGATTTTTGTTGTTCATTTTCAAAATCTCATTCTTGCACTGTGGTATGAAAAAGCAGACTGTGTTACTGACTCAAACTGAGGATGTCTGCCAACTTTCTTGATTTTCAGAAGAATTTCAGAGAGGAAACCTCCGAGAGAGATTTTTATGACAGAATAATATTCATGCAACAAGTTCATTTGGTCATTCATAGCCCTCAAAGGTCACTCACATGATCTGGCGTGCTCTCCTTCTCAGGCACCCAGCGAGTATGAGGCCAACCCCGAGATGCTCTTCTATCGCATCACACACCTCTCCCGTGGAAAACAGTACCACATCTGGGCTGCGGCCGTGACAACCGCCGGCCGAGGCAACATCAGCTCAAAGGTCACCGTGGAGCCTGCAGGGAAAGGTGGGTCTATCCGGCGGCCCTGTGGTGAAGGGGAAGAAGGGTGAAGGGAACCGTGTAAAAGCTTAGGAAGGAGAAGAACCGACAGCATGATCTCCTCTCCTCCAGCTCTCCTCTACTTTCGCTGCTGCTGACTGACAGCTGTAGTATTGACTGAGTTGTGGTTATGTTGCAAGAAGCGCTGTTGTTAATTATGTGGTGATGAACAGGGTTTATCTAGTAAAATGACCCCTGGGGAGAGCGAGGGCAGCCAGAAATCAATAGAAGGCATGATCTATGGAGAATAGATGAACTTAAACAGGAGAGCCAGCTACTTGTTTTCACCCCTTCAGCCTTTTCCCTCAGGCTGTTTAGGCGACTCAAACAGCTGACCCAGACGGACAACCTAAGCTATGGGAAGGGACAGCGTGCTGTGTTTACCATTATCAGTGGGCAAAGTCAAAGGTTCAGGTTCAATGTTGTGTCTTTTTGTGCAGTTCCAGCTAAGATCCTGTCCTTTGGAGGCACAGTCACCACACCCTGGATGAAGGAGGTGCGTCTGCCCTGCAGCTCAGTGGGAGAACCTGCCCCCACAATCAAGTGGACCAAAGACAGGTCAGAGCTCCTCGTCTTCCACTACTATGTCAGAGTTACTCAGACAAATGCAGCTGCTGCTTCTGAGGAAAAACACAGAAACCTCCTGTGACTTCCAAACACTCTCGGGATGCTGACTAGCTCGTTTCTTCTTTTTGGTATTAGCGAGGACTCTGCCATTCCGGTGACAGCTGACAGTCAGAGGCAGATCTTATCCAATGGCACACTGGTGCTGCGGTCAGTCAAAGCTGAGGATTCTGGGTACTACACCTGCACGGCCACAAACACGCTTGGTTTTGACACCATCATTGTGAACCTGGTGGTCCAGGGTAAGAAGAAACTGGCTAATTTCAGTGACTGGCATGTTGGCTGAAACGTTGACCCTCATTGTGTGTTTGTGCACACCCAGTTCCTCCTGACCAGCCTCGTCTGACCGTCTCCACCACATCCACCTCCTCCATCACCCTGGCCTGGATTCCTGGAGACAACGGAGGAAGCTCCATCAGAGGTACCGTCCTGACAACCCTCTGAGTGAACCCCTGCCTGCTTTGCAGCCTAAACATGATTATCTAACAGAAATCTATCGTTTTCCTCCCTTCTGCTGTCAGTTTTGTTTATAATGAGCTTGTGTTCTTGGCAAACTTGAGCTGCCTGCAGCAATACTAAGCTAACTGTCGCCCCCTGGTGTAAAGCTTCAGCTAGAACCCTTTGATGTTGTATTTTGACAGCTTCTCTGTCATTGCAGGGTTTGTGCTGCAGTATTCTGTGGACAACACTGAGGAATGGAGGGATGTGTTCATCAGCTCCAGTGAACGTTCCTTCAGGTTGGACAATCTCCGCTGCGGAACGTGGTACAAAGTCAAACTGGCTGCCAAGAACAGTGTGGGCTCAGGTCGCATCAGTGAAATCATCGAGGCTAAAACACACGGAAGAGGTGACAGCTGGTATTCCCTGTGACTTCAGACATATGTGGAGTTTTCCCCAGTTTATTACCTTTAATTACAACTTTCTAATCTTTCTCCGTCTCCAGAACCAGTTTTCAACAAGGACCAGCCGCTGCTGACTCACATCAACTCCACTCACGCTGGACTCAACCTGCAGGGCTGGACCAGCGGCGGCTGCCCCATCACCGACCTGATGCTGGACTTCAGGCCCAAAGGCACCTGGGCCTGGCAGAGCCTCAAGGCCAACTCCACCAATCAGCTGTTCCTCAGCGAGCTGCGCGAGGCCACGTGGTACGAGCTCAAAATGAAGGCCTGCAACAGTGCTGGCTGTGGTAACCAGACCTCCCAGTTTGCTACCACCGACTATGACGGCAGTGAGTGGATCTTACTCTTTTCCATCATAATCCTCTCTCTTTACCTCTACCTCAAGCATTTTTATCATGCCAAATAGAAAAAATGGGACACCACTAATAGTGAGGACATACTGATATTAAAAAAGCGTGATAATTACAATCAAAGAAAGAAAAGTTGTAAGGATTGATTTCAACCTCATGGATATATTGGTGTGTGTGAATGACTGGTGTCTTGTAAAGCGCCTCTGGGGTTCTAGGACTAGATGATTATATGAAACTACGGGCCATTTTCCGTCTGCCACAAATTTGTTTAAAAATAAAAGCTTCCTGAAAAATAATTAATAGTGAACTGGAAATTATTCTTGTAACAATTGATGAAAGTTCAAACTGATGATGGCTTTTTCTTTGGTATCATTTTGATTAGGTACCATACCTCCTATTAAATCCGCCCGTGGAGAAGGAGACGATGTGAAAAAGTTGTTTTCCATCGGCTCTCCTGTCATCCTGGTCACTCTGGGTGTGGCTTTACTCTTTATCATCCGCAAGAAACGCAAGGAGAAGAGGCTGAAACGGCTCCGAGGTGAGACAGATGAAAATAAGTCATATTTTATTAGATCATTATTAAAACAGAGTCATTTTCTTTAAAGATCATACTCAACTCCAACTATATTATAATGAAGACCTTGCTTCCTTTTAGATGCAAAGAGTCTGGCTGAAATGCTCATCAGGTGAGATCTTTCAAAGTGTACATTTCCCTGTCATTTTTAAAGGCATATGAAGTTAACCGTGTGTGTGTGTGTGTGTGTGTGTGTGTGTGTGTGTGTGTGTGTGTGTGTGTGTGTGTGTGTGTGTGTGTGTGTGTGTGTGTGTGTGTGTGTGTGTGTGTGTGTGTGTGTGTGTGTGTGTGTGTGTGTGTGTGTGTGTGTGTGTGTGTGTGTGTGTGTGTGTGTGTGTGTGTGTGTGTGTGTGTGTGTGTGTGTGTGTGTGTGTGTGTGTGTGTGTGTGTGTGTGTGTGTGTGTGTGTGTGTGTGTGTGTGTGTGTGTGTGTGTGTGTGTGTGTGTGTGTGTGTGTGTGTGTGTGTGTGTGTGTGTGTGTGTGTGTGCGTGTAGCAAAAACAACCGCAGTATAGACACGCCTGTGAAAGGTCCACCTCAAGGACCAAGGCTGCACATCGACATCCCTCGTGTTCAGCTACTTATTGAGGACAAGGAAGGAATCAAGCAAATAGGCATGTTACTGCATGTCAATAAACACACGTTTCAGTCCTTAGGGGATGATTTCTATCATGTAAAAAGTCTGTCACATCAACTTGTGTGTGTGATTAACAGGAGAGGATAAAGCAGTAGCACCGGTGACAGACACTGAGTTCAGCCAGTCAGTGAATCCACAGAACTTCTGCACAGGGGTGTCCCTGCATCACCAGGCCCTCATTCAAAATTCAGGGCCTCTGATTGACATGTCGGACATCCGTCCTGGAACCAGTGAGCTTTCCTTCTCCTTTATCAGAGTTCTTGGCAAAGCGTGTGTGTTTTACGAAATTGTCTGATCTCTGTGACCTGTCTTAGACCCAGTGTCCAGGAAAAGCATAAAATCAGCTCACAGCTCCAGGAACAGATACTCCAGCCAGTGGACTCTGAGCCGACCAAGCCAGAGCCAGTCCACAGCCTCGGCACGAACTCTGACCTCGGACTGGCGGACGATGGGTTCCCACGGCATCACAGCAACAGAGAGCGATAGCTACAGCGCCAGCCTCTCCCAAGACACAGGTGTGGCGATCTCAGCGAGTACCACAGACTCAATATGAGTTCTGATCCCAATTTTAACATTTTTAAATCAGATTAAATCTTATAAAATTGTTGCTTTTATCTGTTTTTCTCAGATAAGGGTCGAAACAGCATGGTGTCAACAGAGAGCGCCTCCTCCACCTACGAGGAGCTGGCCAGAGCCTACGAACACGCAAAGCTGGAGGAGCACCTGCAGCACGCTAAGTTCACCATCACTGAATGCTTCATCTCTGACAGCTCCTCCGACCAAATGACCACAGGTACCAACGACCCGGCAGACAGCATGACCTCCCTAAGCACACCATCGGAACCGGGGATCTGCCGCTTCACCGCCTCGCCACCCAAACCACAGGACTACGACCGGGGTAAAAATGTGGCTGTGCCCATTCCCCATCGTGCCAACAAAAGTAAGTACAGAGGCATGTGAGGACATTAACCCTAAAGCTCCTTCTTTCATCTAATTTCACGTTTTTGATCATTTTTGTTATATGGTTTTCCTCTCATTACCCCCGAATCATCCTCAAAATGCACCTGACCTTTGAGAAACCTCGGAGACCAGTGCTAGTTTTTGTCTTCAAACTACCTGTTAGCTCTTCAGTCGAAGTACACAAACTCTATTTCTCCAAACTGAAGCTGTTCAGGAAGCTATCAACATTGTGGTCCAACCAAAACTGGTGAATCATAGCAAGTCCAAATAAAAAGCAATGCCACATTGTTCTGATTCTTGTGATTTCCTTCATAGGTGAATTCTGCAACCTACCGCTCTATATGAAGGCAGACCCATTCTTCCGCAAGCAAGGGGATCTGCATGACCCGTGTCCAGCTGTGCCACCGCGGGAAGCCTCAATCCGCAGCCTGACGCAGCGGGCGTACCACACCCAGGGCCGTCACAAGACTCTAGACCCTGCCAAGCAGCAGGCCCTGATGCTGGGCCATTCGGGGCTGGGCAGCTTGGGTGCGAGCTCGGGCACTGCCACCCTGCCCCAGAGAACTCTCACCATGCCCAGCTCCAACAATGCAGCAACAGCTTCCACCTCCAGCACGAGCAGCAACCCCACCAGCAGTAACAAGGTGGGGGGCTCCAGAGACTCGCTGCTAGAGAGCAGCTCCTCTGCACTGGGGAGACTGCAGAAACAGAGCGTGGGGGCCTACTCCAAGTCATACACACTGGTGTAGTCCACCCCGCTGCGCTGACTCACTTCTCTGTCCTGCTCCTCAGCAAGTCATGAGTCTGGACCAGAACAGGCATGCAGCCATCTCTCATCAAACCAAACTAAGGGTGGACTGCCCAACCTCCTGTCATATTTTCCATGCCCAGACAGAGACCCCAGCTAACCCTACTTTTTATGTTCACGCAGAACTCTGTGAACAAACTACTAACTCCGACTAACAGTTCCAGTCGGCTGGTGCTCAGCTCCACCTGATTTTCCCAGGAGACACACAGCGACAACAAAAAAGAAAAGAAAAAATAAACATGATTTCTGTCATTTAGAAATGCTGACTGTAACAGAGGAGCTTAAAGCTCCGTTTTCACGACGATGAAGACTACAAGAGACAGTATGAAGCTGTGTGGCCATGCTGTCTGTGAGAAAGGCAATTTCTGTCCTTCTTAGTTTCTTTTTTTTCTTTCATTTTGCAAGACTTCTATTTAAGTTTCCCCATTTTCTCTTGCCCTCTTTGTATCTCTCAAAGTCCCAAATCGTTATTGGCAGATGTGATTCCAAAAGTAATGATTCAGGTTCACTTCCACAGTCAATAAGCGTTCACATCTGTATTCTCCACTCACCTCTGCACAGATGAACTCAATAATCAAACCATTACAATGCCCACAAACCAGCTGTAACTTCTCACATCCCAAATAGAGAATATTTGGTATTATAAAGAATTTTACGTATATATTTCTATGTAGGTATATTGTTGACATTTAAGTGAAATTATGACAAAGTATAAATGGTATGTACTACAGCAGAATGTAGTATGTAAGGCAATTTAATATTATGGTCAAACATTTAATTATGAGACAATCGCTCAATCATTCAATCTAAACAAAGAGGAGTTTTTAAAATAAGGTTGGACTTAATGAAGAAAATGTTTAGAATATATGTGAGACATTCTGTATGTTACTGTATGTCGGCCAGCTAACAGAGGAGGATGGGACAAAACACAACATTCTGGGCTGTGATGCCTTCCTAGTTGTGTTTTGTAGAAACAATCAAGAGACATCAGGAACATCTGGGATGTCATGTGCGGAGCTGATCTCTGTAAGTTTTCACTTTGCTCACCAAGGGCCACAGTAGCTAGTTGAGGTTAACACAACAACATGCAGAAGCCAAAGCCACATCTCAGAGGAACTCCAAAACACGTTCCATATTTCAGTTCTTCTTCTGCGAAAAAAGATTATTCCAGCCACCTTAAATTGTATTAAAGTTATTAATTGTACTACTTGTACATAGAAAGCCTGAATAGCCTGCTTTTCTGTCTACCAGGATTGATTAGCTAAAGGTTAGTCTACACTAACCAATACCAAAGTGAGTTGCTGCAAGGTTAAAGCAGCTGAAATCTTCTAAATTTCATGGTGGTTTCTGAGAATGTTTTTGAACCATCTACACTGCTCAGTTTCACATTACATGTTTTTTAGATACTTGTTAAGAAAGTACTGCAGAATTTGACCCTAGGAGGCTTTAGAAGTGCTACATTTAGCTGTTGGTGATAGTTACTCTTAACCATTAATGCTTCGTAAAGAACAGTGTAATGCAAAATGTATCCAAATGGGTCCACAGGTTTATAAAATAAAGAACACGAACAGATATTGATCAATTTAAAAGAGCAGCATTGGTTTTTGGCTCTTTGGTAGCCATTAGCCTACGGGTCCTTTTGGACAGAAGCTATTTTTCAAATCTCAGTCTGTCAGGAAGCTACTGTATCTTGAACATGTAATATAATTATTTAGAACTTAATACACAAAAACACACTTCAAAGTGGCTGGAGAATCCCTCTATGGCCTGTTTTAATGGTAAACACTGACGGTCTCATATGTTGGTTCTCCGTTAGCTGTGTCCCTCAGCCAGTTTTTGCTCTATAAAAGAAAAAGGAGTCAAACAAATCCCAGTCATGTGAATGAAGTAAAACAATTAAAGTCTAGAGATATTATATGTCAGGGAGTTCAGTTTTGAAATTTCTATGATGTTCACTGAATTGATATCTTTGATGTTGTCCTGTCTGTACTGTAAAATATGTCCTACTTTTCTTATACGTTTCTCTTTTTTTGCACTGTTGTGACACAAGAACCTATAGGAATGTCTAGATTTACGCATTCCCATGATGGCTTTTTGGTTTTATTTAACCATTTGCTCTGTTTGTTTGTTTAAGGGGAGGGTGTTCGTTGGTCTGTTGAGTTTTGATTTGTAATGTTCACATTGATTTGTTTGGGTTTTTGTACAAAATTTGGTTTCAGGGGTACATCATAATTCAGCCAAGTAAAATCAGGGACTCATAGCTCTTTTGGCCATTTAAACTGCTATTGTATTGTGTATATATGGGACTGGAGTTGGTCTGTAAACCTGAATCATTTCGGCTTTTGTCGTTTTCCTCTTCTGAGATGAATTGAAGTACAAATCCACCGACCTGACCAAACTAAATCTATCATCTGTACCTTTTTTCATTGTTGTTTCTAAATTGAGTTTTGTACATAAAACACAGTTTTGTATGAAGAGCTATTTTCTTCAGAATAAATCAGGGGACATATTAAAGTTAATAAACCCCTTTTGCAAAATTGAAATAGTATCAGAAATAAGATAGACTATTTTACTTCGGAAATGGGCAAAAAAGCTAAGAAAAAAATCACTTTATTTCCATTTTTGTTTTTTGATACTTTTTTTATTCTTTTGATGTTGTCATTTGTCCTCTTTACTTTTTTATTAATATTTTTCGTTCATCCTCAGAAAAGTCATTGCATGCTTGCTAAAGGGAAAATTTGATGGGAAAAAACTATGAAAATCAAAAACGTAAAAAAATAACAATGTTGAGGGCATCCCGAACATTTCTTTGAGTTGCTTGTTACAGCAATTGCTTGTGTTCAAAGGTACATTTTCTATGAAAAGAAAGCAAAAACTAAAAATGATCATTCTAACACCTTGTGCAATAAAGCTATCTTTCATATGTTATGGCTTCTGTCATTTTCCACAAATATGTTTTTGGATCTAAGTAAAACTGAGCCAATATACAAAAAAAATTAACAAGCAAAGTTTCTTCTAAAGTCTAGAAACTAAAAGCACTGTTGTATCGGTACATCTGTGGTATTACATATGCAAAGTCACCACCTGGATTTAACTAAGCAAACAGGTATGAGCTCCTATTGGAGAATTACTGCATGGACAATTATCTTTCAGCTGCAACAAGTTATTTTACCCCAACTGGTGCAATGAGTTGCTTCTCATTTCTTAAACCATGTGAAAAGACACATCTGTTGGCCATGAAAAGATGTCTGTCTGGGTCAGAGAAGAGTCAGATAACTGGCATGAATCAAGCAGAGAAAACATCTAAGGAGATGCAGAAAAGACTAAATCTGGGTTAAAAACCGTCCAGTGCATTATTAAAAACAGGAAAGGTAGTGAGAACCCATCATCTGATGAGTCCAGATGGACCCTGTTCCAGAGTGATGGTGCATCAGGGTAAGAAGAAAGGCAGATGAAGTGATGCACCCATCATGCCTACTGTACTAGCCTGTGGTGGAAGTGTTATGATCTGGGGTTGCTGCAATTGGTCAGGCCTAGGTTCAGCAACAGGATGTGCTCCAAGAATGAGGTCAGCTGACTACCTTAATATACTGAATGACCAGGTTGTTCCATCGTCTCTGATGGCACGGGCATATTCCAAGATGACAATGCTAGGATTCATCAGCCTCTAATAGTGAAAGAGTGGTTCAGGGAGCATGAGACATCATTTTCACACATGGAGTGACCACCAGAGTCCGGACCTTGACCTCATTAAGAATCTTTGGAATGTGCTGGAGAAGGCTTTGTGCAGCGGTCAGACTCTACCATCATCAGTGCAAGATCTTGGTGAAACATTAATGCAACACTGGATTAATCTGGTGATACTGTGGAAGCTTATCGAAACAACGCCACAGTGAATGTTGGCTGTAATTAAAATAAGATATTAGAGTGTGTGGCCTTTTATTTATTTATTTTTTTGGTGGCAACATTTTTGGGGCCGGGTAGTGTATTTAAAAGTAATGAAAAAACCCAGAGAGTATACGCATACATAAACAAAACATATTAAAGTCATAGTTTTTAAATTCTTTTAGTATTCTTACATTGTTTTTGGGGTTGGGTTGGGGTGGAAATCCCGTTTCAATTGGGGGGGGGGGGGGGGGGGGGGCACAATAAAGAGTAACATCATAGTCATTTTACGGAGGGTTGTGGAAAAAATGGCTATCTCCTGCTGTTTTGCAACATGCAGGTTTGGCCTCAACTATGAGCAAGTTCACAGAGAAACCAAATGATCAGAGGCGAGATGTCAGAATATCAGGAAATAATACAGAGTAAGACTCCAAATCCTGCTCTTTTCTGCTTTGTTCTCCTCCAACTTCAGAATCAGAATGGTTTTATTGCCATATGTGCGAGAATCACAACTTTAGGAAATTGCTGCGGTACTTGGTGCAAGAAAGGAAGAAAAAAATAAGACAAGAATATATAGAAAGTACGAATATACTCATGATAAAACAATAATATAAAGTGCCAATAATTAGAGAAACGGCTGCTATTTACAATACAGTATAGGTACTAATCAGAGAGGATCAGTTCAGGTACAAACACAACAAAGGGTTAGGTGACTGGGACCAGGCAACTGGAGTGAGCAGCCCTAGAATTGTCGTTCATGTGTCCCACCGGAGAGGGAAAGAAACTGTTCTTGTGGCATGAGGTTCTGGTTTGAATGGATCAGAGCCTCCTGCCAGATGGGAGCGAGTCAAAAAGTCTGTGTCCAGGGTGAGATGGGTCAGCTGTGATCCGATCTGCTCGCCTCAATGTCCTGGAGGTGTAGGGAGTTTGCAACCAATGACCTTGTCAGCAGAACGTACAACCCGCCGCAGCCTCTTCAAATCCCTGGTGGTAACTCCAGCATACCACACGGTGACTGAGGAGGTGAGGATGGACTCGATGACTGCCGTGTAGAACTGCCTCATTGACTGTACTGGCAGGTTGAATTTCTTCAGCTGCCTCAGGAAGTACTTCTTCTGCAGGGGCTTTTTAATGATGGAGGTGATAGCGGGCTCCCACCTGAGGTCCTGGGTGAAGCAACATGAGTCAACCATCGTGATGGGAGTGTCAGACAGGGTCATGGGTGGGAGTGGGGCTGTGTGCTTCCTAAAGTTCACAACAACCTCCGCTGTCCCCTGGGTGTTTAAATGGTAAATAGTAAGTGGAAAATGGCCTGTATTTGATATAGCGCCTTCTAGAGTCCTGAAACCCCCCAAGGCGCTTTACAACACAATCAGTCATTCACCCATTCACACCCTGGTGGGGACCACCATCAGCAGGCAAGGGGGGTTAAGTGTCTTGCCCAAGGACACGTCAGTGACAGACTGAACAGGGCTCAAACCTGCAACCTTCCAATTACAGGGAGAGCACTTAACTCCTGTGCCACCACCACCCCAAGGATGTTGTGGCTGCACCAAGACAGCAGCTTACTTCTGGTTGATGAAACAGGAACACCAAAGTTTTTGATTCCGCAATGAGATTCACGCACAAGGCCTTCTACATAAAAGAGGCATACTAGAGACCACTGCAGATGTGTTGAAAACAACAAGTGAACTTAGTTTTTGGTATGTTCTTACTATGTTGCTTTTCTAACTGCATTGTTGGTTCTTTTTTAAAACACAGAAAAGGTTTCTTTTTTACCTTGCTGCTGACAGTTTTGGTCGCGGCTGTGAACTTCCTCAGAGCTGTCCATAGCGGGCCTGCAGGAATCAGGATTATTACCATAGGATCAAGTTCTATTTTTTCCGCGAGACTGTATTGCTGTAAAAACGTCTCGTCCTATGTTTTCAGTCAACACGTTGGACATGTTCAGAGGCATAGAACCGGAGATAAAACAAGTTCTGGCTTGGAGCAAGAGTTTATAAAGAAGTTAGCAAGATCCAGCTTTTATTTTGGGAACCAACTTCCATCTATTGGCAAGCAAATTTGCATATTAGCTAAATGTTTAAGTAAACGATAATATTTATATTTCACAATATTATTTAGCTCCTCCCTATATATTTGGATCAGACTTACATATTTATTTCTCCAAACTAAATACTGATTTTACAAATTATGTTAATGTCAGGTTTCACGGCTGAGCTGAAGTGTAGCGGAGATGGATTGTGGCGTAAGTGAGTGACCCAGACGCGGAGTGGCTGGCGTTGGGTTTGACAGAGCACGCAGCTTTGTTCTGGGAACGGCAGCACAGCGCTCGGGAAGAGAGCCGAGACTGAGTAACAGTTCTGGAGGATAAGGTAGCTGGCTTACTAATAGTAAACAGCGTGGATAAGTCTTTGGGTTAGGTTTGAAGGCTGGTAAGCCTGAGAACTCGATACAAAGTCTGGTAGAAACGATGACTGAGTAATGAATGAAATGCCGGCACTTCCGTTTATAGTGGTGGCGTGATGACGTCGGCAGGACACGTTGGTGGCGGGAATGATGGGAAGTGGTGGCAAGGGTGCCGGGAAATGGGGTCAGCTGGAGGAGTTCGTGACAGGACCCCCCCCCCCCGGGGGACGGCTCCCGAAATCCCAGGACGCCGGGCCCAGAAGTCAGAAAGCACGGTAGGGTCGACAAACGAGCTCGTGGGCTCCCAAGAGCGCTCCTCCGGGCCGTACCCCTCCCAGTTCACCAGGAACTGCCAACCACGTCCCCGGCGGCGAGCGTCCAGAACCTTGCAGACCGTGTAGATGTGATCCTCCTCCACACAGCGGGGCGGAGGCGCCCGGGTCGTCGGAGGGTGGAGAGGAGAGGAGACCACCGGCTTCAGCTGGGAGACGTGAAAGACCGGGTGGATCCGGAGAGCAGCCGGGAGGCGCAGACGGTAAGTGACCAGGTTGATGACCCTGAGGACAGGGAATGGACCCAGGAAGCGAGGAGTGAGCTTCCGGGAGCCAGCTGGCATCCTCAGATTAGCGGAGGATAGCCACACCTGGTCACTAGACTGGAAGACGGGGCCAGGCCGGTGGCGGCGGCAATGTTGACGGGCATACTCCGTGTTGGTCCGGGTGATGGCCGCACGGGCCCGGATCCAGGTGAGCCGAGAGCGGCGGACCAGCGTCTGGGCAGCAGGGACCTCCACCTCGGGCACCTGATGGTCTAACAGAGGAGGCTGGTACCCATAACAGGTCTCGAGGGAGACAGACTCGTGGCAGAGAAGGTCTGGAGGTTGTGTGACAGCTCCGCCCACAGGAGGAAGCGGGGCCAGGTGGTCAGCTGGGACGAAGCGAAGCAGCGCAAGGAGCGTCCAAGCTGCTGGTTCGCCCTCTCTGTCTGACCGTTAGTCTGGGGATGGTACCCAGATGACAGGCTGGTGGAAGCACCGACCAGGCGACAGAACGCTTTCCAGAAGCGTGAGACGAACTGGGGTCCCCGGTCGGAAACCACGTCCTGGGGGAAACCATGGAGCCGCACCACCTGTTCGAGGAGTAGTTCGGCCGTCCTCTTGGCAGTGGGGAGACTGGCCAGGGCCACCAAGTGCACGGCCTTGGAGAAACGGTCCGTGATGGTCAGTATGGTGTCCAGGTGGTCGACAACTGGCAGTCCCGTGACAAAATCCAGCCCGATGTGTGACCACGGCCGCTTGGGCACAGGAAGAGGTTGTAAATCTCCAGCGCCGGGTTGGTTAGATGACTTGGACCGTGCACACACATCACATGCAGCAGTGAACTCGCGGACATCCCTCCTCATGGACGGCCACCAGAGAGCCCGACGGAGGAACTGGAGGGTACGGGCTTGTCCTTGATGTCCCGTGAGCCATGAACAATGCCCCCATGTGAATGCCTCTTGTCGGCAGGAGGCTGGAACGTAGAGGCAGTTCGGTGGAGACTCTGGA
This sequence comes from Nothobranchius furzeri, assembly GCF_043380555.1. NCBI lineage: Eukaryota > Metazoa > Chordata > Actinopteri > Cyprinodontiformes > Nothobranchiidae > Nothobranchius > Nothobranchius furzeri. The sequence goes on along the minus strand of NC_091750.1, from coordinate 48,668,404 downwards.
GGCGCCGGATCGCCTGGAAGTGCGGCCCATATGGACTGCTCCAACGGCCATTGGAGGGAGGCCAGGAAGCGTTGAGTCGGCAGAATGGTCAGAGGCTCCGGGGGGCTTGACTCTGGTGCGAAACGCCGAGAGAGAGCGTCCGCCTTGAGGTTCTTGGAGCCGGGCCGGTAGGCGATATGAAAGTTGTACGGCTCGAAAAAGAGGGCCCACCGAGCTTGACGAGGGTTGAGTTGGCGGGCAGTCTGTAGATGAATGAGATTCTGGTGGTCGGTCCAGATCAGAAAGGGATCGGTGGTTCCCAAGAGCCACTGCCGCCATTCCTCCAGAGCCCATCTTATAGCCAGCAGTTCTCTGTCGCCGACCCCATAGTTCTGCTGTGTGGGGGAAAACTTCCGGGAGAAGTAGGCGCATGGGTGGAGCTTAGAGTCTGGACCCTGTTGCGAGAGGACGGCCCCTGCTCCCACATCAGATGAGTCCACCTCCAGGACGAAGGGCCGGGTCTGGTCCGGGTGGAGGAGGATGGGTTCTTTAGCGAAGACCTGAGTGAGGTCGTGGTATTGAGGATGGACGAGAGTCAGGTCTACGTCTTTGGGTGGAGTTACTCCAGTCTGCGGTGTGGGGGAGCCATGGTGGTTCTGGCAACCCGCGCCCCAGGCCAGGACCTTGCTGGTGGACCAGGAGATGTGAGGCTCATGACGGCAGAACCAGGAATGACCCAGGATGAGTGGCGTAGCCGGAGCCTGGATGACCAGGAAGTTGAGGGTCTCCAGGTGTTGGTCAATAGTCCTGTGGAGACCCTTTGGTCGGTGGGTGAGAGTGTATGGCATGATTGGCCGGCCGTCCACGGAGGTCACAGGGACGCACGTGCCACAGTGGTGACCCAAATCCCCACAGTATGTGCATCGTCCCTCCTGATAGCGCCGTGCCCGTTCCTCAGGGGGGAGATGTCCGAGCTGCATCGGCTCCTCCGTCGGTTGGTGAGCCGGACGACGGGGTGACGTTCTGGTGTGGATGGGAGCAGATATGGTGCTCGGCCTGTTCAGGATGCAGTGGTCCAGCTGGAGAGCCAGATCCACTGCCAGGTCCAGGGAGGTTGGGACCTCGTGTCCGATCATGCCCTCCCGGATCCTAGGTGACAATCCCTCCAGATAAACAGCCTTTTGGGCGGCGTCATCCCACGTCAACCGAGCAGCTGTCGTCCTGAAACGAAAGGTGTACTGAGCCGCCGTCTGGGAGCCCTGACGAAGCTGAAGCAGCCGAGTCTCGTCCGAGATCTCGCTGCTGGGATGAACAAAAGTCTTTTTCATCTCCTTCACAAAAGTCTCATAGTCATTGCAGGCAGGAGATTTCTGGTTATCAAGAGCCGCTGCCCATTCACCGGCTCAACCTGTCAGCAGTGAAGTCAGCAGGGCGACACGAGAGCAGGAAGTGGGGTAGCGTGCCGGCTGGCACTCAAAAGTCCTTGCCAGGGTCGCCAACATGCCCCCCAGGGATCCCCTGGTTCCATCCCACTTCACTGGAAGGCTGAGGTGTGACACCATCGTCTCAGAGACGGCTGAGGTCCGTCGTTGCAGGGCAGTAGAAAGCTGGAGAACTAGCTCGGTGAGAGACTGGATCTTAGTGGCTTGGCAATCAGCTACGGCACTGAGTGGGTTCATTTCCGCCGTATGCTGATCCACAGCTGTGCGTAGTTTAACCACTTCGATACGCAGATGAGCGAACTCCGCTGGGTCAACTTTGGACTCAGTCATCCTGTCAGGTTTCACGGCTGAGCTGAAGCGTAGCGGAGATGGATTGTGGCGTAACTGTGTGACCCAGACGCAGAGTGGCTGGCGTTGGGTTTGACAGAGCACGCAGCTTTGTTCTGGGAACGGCAGCACAGCGCTCAGGAAGAGAGCCGAGACTGAGTAGCAGTTCCGGAGGATAAGGTAGCTGGCTTACTAATAGTAAACAGCGTGGATAAGTCTTTGGGTTAGGTTTGAAGGCTGGTAAGCCTGAGAACTCGATACAAAGTCTGGTAGAAACGATGACTGAGTAATGAATGAAATGCCGGCACTTCCGTTTATAGTGGCAGCGTGATGACGTCGGCAGGACACGTTGGTGGCGGGAATGATGGGAAGTGGTGGCGAGGATGCCGGAAATTGGAGTCAGCTGGAGGAGTTCGAGACAGTTTAGCTCCAAAATAAATATTTTGCTGATATCTAAATATTTTATCTGGATCATATATATTTAATTTGGAGCTAAATATTTAATTTACAAATAAAATATTTAATTTGTAAATATTTAGGTCTAAATTAAATATTTTGTTAGAGAATTAAATATTTATTTAACTAAATAAATATTTAGGTCAGACCTAAATATTTAGTTTGTAAAATAAGTGTTTACCTCCAAATTAAATATTTAACTTGCTAACTACATATTTAGTTGGAAACTTTAACATTTATGAATGTATGAATAACGTAGTGAAAATATGACTTGGAAAAAGTGAACTCCCATTTTTTTCTTTATGATAGGGGAAATAACCAAAAATATTGCTGTTAAATTATGACTGTTTGACAAATGGCACCCCATAAGTGTCCACCACAATATAAATTTATAAAAGCACTGTCACTTCAACAGATAAATATTTGACTGTTTTTAGAAGTACAAATGTTGTTGTTTACATTTTAATTAACAATAATATAAATAATTACTATGGTAAAAAAAAGAAGATTGTTTGAGTTACTTACCTTTTCCCATGAAAATGTTGGAGCTGGTAAGCCATATTGAGGAAAACGGGACTTCCCAGAATTTGAACATATTAAATTATAGCTACATCACTTGAAAGCCCAGGATGTCCTCTAGAGAGCACTGTCGGACTAATTGGGGTAACTCAAAAAAGGTGAAAGCAGACAAAAGTGAACACAATGTCCTCTACATAGGACACAAGTGACTGCGCTGGGTCTCATGAGGTGTAGTTGTTTCTCTGTTTCGATAAACCTGATTACATTTTGAGTTACCCTTTCAGATCACGTTAAGCGGCCAAATGGAATCACCAATTGTGGTAGAGCCCTTCTAGCCAATCAGAGGCGAGAAAGGCAGGACCTTCCTCTAACATCTTGCATTTCGCTAATTCTTCATTTCACAAAGCTGTCCAACTCTACCAACAACAGCCGCTGGAGTGGCAAATTTCTCACAACTCATAAACACGTGTTCAACCGTTTTCTCAACACCACATCAAAAAGAAAGAAAGAAAAAAACCTCCCTCCTAGATTTTACAAAACTTGGCAGCCCTGTAATAGTACTAAAGAAAAATCTAATTTATATAAAATAAAATGTGTTACTTTATAATTGTACTTGTTTTTTAAGACATTCTTTGTTTTTAAACACATTATTCTGTAACGTCACCAGACACGAGACTCACCATGCTGTACACACGACTAGCCACTAGATGGCGGAATGAACTCATAACGTCAAGCTTCATCAAACTAGTGAGCAGATACTGTGACGAAAAACCTCTCCCAAAGACGAGCAGTCATTCATGACGGATATGCTGTGAATAATTGATATTTCTCAGTCATACGAACCAGTGCCAAAATACTAACAAACCTGGTTAACTCAGTAAGGGTTTTCCGCATGGAATGAGTGAAATCATAATAATCATCAGGGTCAGCTTCCTGTACAGATTAATGCACAGCAGGGTTGGTCCTGCTGGGTTTGTTTCAAGCTGTCAAGTTTGGGAAAAATGTTTTAACACGAAGCCAAAATCGTGTCATGCTTCAATGTGAATCATTAAAACATGAACTTTTAAATCTTTACTGCAGAAAACTTATGGAAAAATAAAATCTTACCTGCTAGACACCGTGGTGAAAAACCTCAGTTTGGAGAAACAGAGAGTATGCTGTGTCCTATATCTCTGAAGTCATGCTATTATAAATCTTTCAGAGCAAGGATCGGACATTATATGATTAAAATATTACTGTTGACACCATGGGGGACAACATTCACTGTGAATTATAAGTTATTTCCTTTAGACATTTTATCAACTGAAAGACTTTTGGATTGCATGAAATCCTGCCTGTGTGAATTCCACCCTTTTCATAACATGACCCTGGCAGCAAAACCATGCAATGTCCAATAGCCTCCCCGCACTTTTCTATTGGATGAGCTGTTAAAACACATACTTCTAGTGTCAATTGGATATTAAAGGTTCAACAATATTAATGATCCATGTTTTTATGGAACATTATACTTTGTTGAATACCTTTCATATTTTATTGACAGTTTATTAATTGTGATCACTTACAAAACATTACAATATTTAAAAAAACACTTGGTTTGTGTAATCCAGTGTCCCAATGAGCTCATTCCTGGCCGCTTTTGGCTTTTTTTACCTGCTGGAGAGTGTTTACAAGTCTCTGATGCCACATTCCATCATTTTATGGTTCTTCTTAATTTAAAAAAAACTCCACGAAGTGTACGCAGCTGCTCTAAAACAAACAAAGAATGGTGAACCAAAAAGAAAGAACTGTGAAGAGCTTTTGGTTCCAGGTGAACATCCTGAGCTGAGACTCTGCATGGTTTCGGCCACAAACCTCTGCAACCAAAGGCTCTCCTATTCTGTGTTTTGGAGAGGGATGCACCTTATAGCATAGGTCTATGGTAGAGATTGCTGCGCCCGAAAAGAACAGGAAACATGTCACAAGATGATTCGGTCATGGTAAAAGTGTGAGAGAACATTTTTAAATTACACTCAAATGCAGATTATACACGGTACTGATAGTCTGTATGATGTGTATTTTGCTTATTTTCATGTTTATGTTTTATATTTTGTGATTGTGATGGTACAAATGTTTGAAATTGTACTGCTATGAAATATTTTATTTTTAGACTAAAGATGTACTATTTAACCAATACATTAGCAGTGATCTCTTAAATGAATGCCTTCTAAGTTGTACTCTGGAAAAAAAGCTCTGGTGCACCTGTTTCAAGAACTACAAGTGTTGGAGTTGAGCTTCAGACTGCAGGACTTAGCGTCTTATGCCACTTACACACAAGCATTGGCTCCACTCCACTCCGCGTGGCCCGCACCAGCCTGGCCGCATTCATTCCACACTTCCTTAGGAATGTGGACGTGATTGAGCACATGCACGGTCTCCATAATTGGTGCGAAAAATAGAAACCAGTGATGTCATGAGCGCATCTCTGAGCACGTGGAAGGTGCAAAATAACTGAGAAGTCTGCAGCGTTTCCAATATTAAACAAAAGCAGCCTGAGCAGTCTTGCTTTTGGAGAATCTCTGACTCTGATTTAGCATCCTGCTTTGCTGTTTCTAGCAGCCTGGCAACACTGTGTGTGTGTGTGTGTGTGTGTGTGTGTGTGTGTGTGTGTGTGTGTGTGTGTGTGTGTGTGTGTGTGTGTGTGTGTGTGTGTGTGTGTGTGTGTGTGTGTGTGTATTAGGGGTTGTATGAACTAGTCGACTAGTCGACTTCACGGCTCTGTAGTGACTTTTTATGCCTGTCATCGACTAGTCGCTGTCACATGATAATGACTGACAAGATGCAGTCCTCGGAAAAGACAGCAGGTGATGAGCCCCTGCGCGTCGGGAGGCAGAGGCGAAGCGCTGTGCCAGAGCGTCGGTACTGACACCGGCAGTAAAACGGACATTTAACCAAACTGTGACCTTTTCCCTCTTGCAATTTTACCTTCCCCTCACCCCCATCCTAATTTTAACCAGTTTGCGCATGCAAAGCTCTGATCGTTGATGCGCTCCAGACATCTGCGTCCTGAGCACTGCCAAATCAGGTGTCACCACCTCAAAAACAAATTAAACATGTGATCGTTCATGTCTGCTCATTTCCTTTAATGTTTTCTGTCTGTTATTTGTGCCTGGTGTGTTTCGCTGCTGCAGAGCGAGGCGCATCACCTGTTTTGTCCTCCGGTGACGCACCCCCAAAATTCCACTATCTCCGCTCCGCTCCGCTCCGGCACGAACTCCGCAGCAAAAACTGTCCCGTAGTAGTCGGCCGGCGAGCAGCGGCACTCCGCTGTTTTTGTGGTTGGTAGATCTTTCAGAACTGCAGTTCAAAGGTAACTCATAAGATGAATATAAATGAACCCAGGTAGCAGTTTTCCTTTAGGATTGAAAGGAGATGCAGGAAGATAATAAACAGACAGGACAGAAAAATAGTCAAATAAAAACAAGTTAGTTTTTGTACCTGATGGTTGCAACAAACAGACACCATTGAAGGTAATCAGAAGTGAGGAACAGAAAATGAAATAATTATTTTAATGTTTAGAGCAGCAGGAAAGGCTGCAAGCGCATCAGTGAGTTTGCGGCCACTGCGCAGGGGGAGGGGGGAGAGGGCTGAAGTAGGATGCAGAAACTACCGTTGTTAAAAGAGATGTGTTAACTTAGAAAATATGGGCGCAATTTTAATTGTCAAAAACTCCAGCGAACCTACCAACCCCCCCCCCCCCCCCCCCCCCCCCCCACACACACACACACACACACACACAGCAGTGAGAGACAGAAAAACAGCTTCAGTCAGAGGCTCGCTAACTCCACAGCATCTAGAATGATAATGTGCATGCAAGATTCCCCCAAGGGCTGATTCTATCTGCCAATCGGAAGCTTCCCCTAATGGTAGGTGTGATTTTGAGTCGGCCAATCAGTCAGCAGTGGGCATGATGGACCAGTTTGGCTGCAGGCAGACCTCTTCGGGAAGAGACCTGAAAAGACGTTCAGTTGCGCACAGGAAAATCGAAGGCTACCCAAATGAGAACACTCCAAACCCGGTCCAGGCGGAGCGGAGCCGACACTAGCGTGTAAGTGCTATTATATCCTGATGTTTGGACACCAGACCTCAGACTGGATAACAGCAACCCTACTCTACCACTGATCCGTTTGCTCCGTGACACTGATATTTTACCTCCACAGATAACTCAAGCCTGGAGAAGTTCTGCTGTGTTGTGGAATTGCTAATGCAAACAGTTAGCTTCTACTATTCGAAACGTTTTCTACTCTATCCTGGGTGTGAAATCAACAACAGCCTTTCCCATTGCGAGCCAAGATGGGTGAGTCAATAAATGTTCAGTGACAGTGTAATGTAAATCTGTCAGGATTTTCTAATGCTAGAGATTCACCGTCTATTTTCTATCTGAAGATAATGCAGGAGGTAGGTGGAGACTATTTTCATGTTCAGCCTACATGGAAAACTGAGCGTGAACAATTACAATTTGAAATGGATTTAAAAACAGCGAAACACACCTCTAAATCTGCTTTGTATTCTGTGCCCCACCCAGCACAGATGCTAGCTCAGTTTGAACCGCTGTTCCTTTAACAGGTCGTTCATACAGAACCAAAGTTATTATATAAAACATTTTCATGTTTGAGTGCAGGAGACTAGACAAGTCCTCCTCTCTACTTCTACGGTTTTTAATTATATACCTTCAGTCAAATTTCTCCATTTTTATTGTCATATCAGAATTTTTAAATGCCTTTTTTACAATAACACTCAAGTTTCTTGAGGTTTCCGACATAGATTGAATAAGAGATAAATTAGAACATGTACACATTGTTTTTTAACAAGATTTAATTTATTAACTATCGTACAGTTCACATAAGGCCTTCATCTTCAAACATTATTCTCGGTCAGACCATTTTCATCATATGTTCCGTGTTTCACCTAAATCGTTTAATTATTGGTTTTGTACTAATTTTACATTTTATAACAAGAGGCTTTCTTCCTTAACATGTTTTTTTTATTCTCTTTTAAATCATGCACTAAACTCAGGTGGCCTTGAACCATTCACAAAAATTGTAAAAATGGACTTCCAATAATTGAAATACACACTAGAAATGTTTTCTACCATTGACTAAAGGGTGGCGTTCCCAAACATACAAATAACCACTACAGTGGACTGTGCTCCCACTCGTTGATCACTGATGGGCAGATTTGCCTCAGTTCTGTCAAGCAGCAACATTATACACTCCTAAAGAATCGTGTTGAAATGGGAAAGTTGCCTGGTTGTTTCTCTGCCAGTTGAAATGTTAGATTCAAGCTCAAAACAGAATGAGGAGAATTTTCCTTTCTTCCCAATCCCAGGTGTACCAGTAGCCATGGACGTACTTGATTTATTTTTTTTTGGGGGGGGGGGGGCATGTCCCCCCCACTTTTTCCTAAGTCCATTTTTGTCCTTTGCACGTTTACCATCCAAAATCAATATTACGCTATATTAAATGGACACTGGTTGAGCACTAAGATCAAGCGGAAAACAACCACTTGTGTTGAAACCCGTCAGAACTTACTGTAAAGATCCCTCCCCCACTCACTCCCAAAGTCAAAACTACGTCCATGCCAGTAGCTGATGATCCCAAATGTTAACACAACTAATAACTTGACAAATCTGGTCGTGGTTGTAAATGGGAACCATGACACAACCACCATCCTCCAGCGTGGTTGTCTTTTTTTATTTTACAGTTGAAAAACAGCAGGATGCTTCCTCTTTTTTTAACAGATAGTAACAGGGCCTTCATTTTAGCAGAGCTGCCACAAAAAATGTGCTGCTTTTGTTGTCAAGAGGAATGAAAAGCAATATGCCAGCATAAAACTAATCAACTAGAGCAGGTAGACAGCCAGTGATGCTTCCTAGTGTCCCAGTCACAAATGTTTCTCGTGCTCAGTTTGTGGTTTAGCAGGACGTAGCAGTAACAGCGCTGAGATTACTAAACCTTCTGAGTTTAAGGTTCTTAATATTACATGAATACAAAGAGCTTGATTTGATAGACAGCACAACACATCCAGCAACCCATCATGTTTCAAGCATTTGGTTTCCTTGGACACCAGATAATAGTAATGCAAATGTGTAACGTATGACTCTAGCAGTTTCTCCTTCACTGACGGCAGACAAAGTTAAAACAGAGTTCCTGAATGTCCAGTCTGATCAACAAATGGCTAGAAAAGAGGACGAAAAACTATTTCTCACACTGCTGAATCAACGCGGAACACGGTTCAGATTCATCGACCTGAAAGGAGAAAACTTGATCCAAATAAAAGATGTTTTCTCCATTTCAAAACAAAAATTATCTTGTTGTACAAGCCTGCACTCATGCCACATTCAACCACTAAACTTACAATATGGACAATTAACCAATGTGGCATTTCTTCATTTTTAATCAAAAAAAGTGCTTCGGATAAGTTTGCGGACACAAAAATGAGTTTTGATGTAAACAAATTCTGATCTGCCAGAAGCTCTGAGGCGATGGGTATGGTTGTGAAATTTAAACACAAACAAGAAAACCGTATGTATAAAAGGAAAAAAAAACAGTGGTAATTAAAGTGCATCCCTGGATGTTAAAACCGACCCCCCACCCCCCCACTACTTTCCCTTCTCTCTCAATGCAGAGCCCTCAGGTAGAGCTAATGAGAGAAAACACAGAGGAACCTCTGCGACCGTGGAGCAAATCGCTTCCCAAAGGACCTCCAGAGGACCGGTCCATTAATCCAGTGGCAGTACTTTAAAAAAAAAAAAACATGAAAACAAAAGTCATTTTAAAAACATGGTGGCCACAAATCATCTCTTTCAGCTTGAGTTGGAGGTGTCCATTTCTTAGTAGTGTAGGATAAGTGGTGGTTGTTGAATGACGAGAGGTGCGCTCCGACAGTGACCAGACATCTGATGCTTAGAGGGCACAAGTGTCTGCTGATCATCAAAGCCTGCCACGTTTCACATAGCTATGACCACAAACAGCAGTTCCTGTATCTTCTCACCTCTCACGCGTCCCACCTAACATCTCGATAACCTAGGTTGTCCACGATCGAAACTGAAGGGTGAACGTGCTTTTGTTTGTTTGATTCTTCCTATTGTGTGTGTGCGTGTGTGTGTGTGTGTGTGTGTGTGTGCGTGTGTGCGTGTGTGTGTGTGTGCGTGCGTGCGTGCGTGCGTGTGTGTGTGTGTGTGTGCGTGCATGTCTTAGTGATAAGGTCCGGCATCAACATGGGCACACATGGATTCAATGTCTCTCACAGTGTCTCTTGTTCAGCAGGAGAATGGTGGGAGTGGGGGTGCTGGTGGAGGGGAGGAAGCAGGGACTTCAGGGGTGACTGTGGGGTGGTGGGTGGGGACTGCTGCAGAGGGCTAAAGTGAGCGGCAGTGTGGGGGGGGGAGGAGCGGTAACAAGAGTAGGCAGAGCTCCCGCTGAGGGTGGTGGTGGGTGAGGCAGGGAGGCCCCCGAGGCCCGTGGGGGAGTCAAGCAGAGGCTGGTTGTAGAAGAAAAATGCACACTGGTGGATGAAGCTCTCGATGATTGTCTGGTAGGTGCGTGTGGCAGTCAGGGCGTCCATCGTGGAGAAGTCTGGCCTCATGAGGGTGGGCCAGAAACAGATGGACAAGTTTTCACTGGTCATTAGGTTCACCCTGTTAAACTGGCTCACCCTGGGAAAACACACAAAACCACATTAACTTTCATCAAAACAAACAGAAGACGACCCAACACTTAAATGGTTTTCAGACTGAAAACTTACTTGTGTAAGTGGCTCACTACGTATTTAAAGGCATCATAATTCTCCTTGGGGAACTTCCTTAGGACATCCTTCATGGTATAAAGCCTCTGTTCTCTGTCGTTGATCTCTGCAAACACAGACGCTTCTGTCACTGCTGAGGTCTTGTAATCCAACACAATCAGCTCTAAGCTAAGCTGTGTCTCTACACTATCAGGAGAACGGTTCTCACACTAAGCACTAAAAACACATCAAATGAAAGCAAAGCAAACCTTCCCAGCCCACTTTCCTTCTTATGAAATTATCTTTTTATGTCCAAGTGAAGACCCTCCCATCCCAGCAGTGTTTGCTTACTGAACGCGTCCAATAGGTCCACCTGCAGAGCACAAGGCACCAGAGGCTCAGGCAGTTCTGAGAAGAAGCTTTTGAGAGCTCCTGCCACAGTGTTTATAGAAAAGTCTTTCTCCACCAGGTCTAATCCGTGGTCTGCACAAGAACAAAGACACAGTTAAAGAGATCACAACAGAAACTAAATGGATCATTAACAACTTTCATCAGCTGATTGTCACTTTCCTTTGATAACTATTTATGTTTTGACTAGACAATGACATAATTACACGGGAAGCAACTGTTTCAAAGAATCCCGACGAGCAACTCACCCTGTTCGAACTGCTTTTGCATGCTTTCCATCTCTGACTTGTTGCCACTCACACGGTACAAACCTTCGGTGTTCAGGCCTGAAGGAGAAAGAAGAAGCAGCGGGAAGATGTGGGTGGGGCATCACAGTGGGAAACAGGCAAAGCACAAACACTTTATTAGCTCTTCTGCAAACACACACGACAGTACAGCTGCTGGCAGCTTCTGGAGAGACACTTAATTTAATACATCCTCATCTTCTGATTTCTTTCCATCATATTGAAATCTGAAAAAAGGCCTGTTTTGATGGCTAATTGATAAGATAAAAAAATAATAAAATAAAAAACTAGTTAGATCATTTCCTGCTCTGCAGTTTAACTGTGCTAGGGTAGCAAATGCTCAACGAAGCCTTCCTCTGACACAAGTCGTTTAGGCCTCTGGTTCTTTATGATGCCTCCCAGGCTCCAAATACACCTTCTTTTAGTGATGCACCGATATGAAATTTTTGGGCCGATACCGATATCAAATATTAATATCACTGTTATGGCCTATAACCGATTTTTGCCAATACCGATATACTGACATTAATGGTTCTAAAATCAGCAGATTTTGTATAGAATGAAAAGGATTAAAGCTGAATTTACGTTATTATGTACACACACATTTACGCTTCAGAGATGATTACAATCACTGTCACATGACTGAACAAATACACACCACCCCCCACCCTCTGAAACAGATGAAGAAATAGAAACAAGATGGAAGAAATATCTGTTGTTAATATCGGCCCAGTTTTATTCATCGGGCCGATACCGATATGTTCAAAGATGACTAACATCTGCCGATGCTAATATTGATGCCGATATATTGTGCATTCCTACTTTTTTAGCTTTTGCAGATACAGAAATTTAAACAAACGTTAAACCTACTCAGAAGCATTAAGTCTCCTTAAACATTAATGGCTACTTCCTAATCTTTAAGTTTGACTTTGTGAGTGACCGGTATGCCCGGAGCAGATGAGCGCATAAAGAAATCTGTCATCAGCAGATGTCAGCTCAGCATGAAAAGATTAACCAAATAAATAAATAATAATCAAGTGGTCAGAGCATCCTTAGAAATTAGCTTTCACTGGCAAGGGTTACATTTACAAACCTACAAAGCTGTGGCTGTGTTAAAAAAGAAAGTCTGCTTTAGTGGCATCATTAATGATGGGTGTTGAATAATAAACAAGTACATTTTCAAGTCTGAAGTGAGTCACGTTGGCTTTACAAGAAAGAATGTGCGCTGTAACCTTCATCTGCTCTGAGTTGTTCAACAGTTCAGCTTTTCAATATGTCTCATGGAACATCGGATGGCAGCTAACATCATTACTGCTTATTTCAGTACATATGGCCATTTGAAAGACTTTTACTAATGAGTCAGCACTGATCCCAGTAGAATAAGAACATTTTAATACAAAGCTGTGCCTGCATCAGCAGCCAATTTGAATCAACACATCAACTTAAATCATTCAGCTTATATAGCAGATCTGCCAAAGATGTATTACTCCAGGAAATGATTAGCGGAGGATGAGTATTAATTGACAGCTGCAATTTACTTTTAAAGAAAGACTAGCTTCGGTGAACTGACCCGTTTTAGTTCCCCTGCTTTATGAGACATTAAATAACTCCGTACAGTCAGCTTCTTTTGTTCTATAGGCATTGGTGTCCCCAAAGTGAGCTTTCACATCTACTTTTTGCTGATGGTCTCTCCAAAAAACTTTGTCTTTGGTGTCGCTTCTTATTTCATTTGGGAAGTGGTGGTTATCCTAGGCTATATCAAGAATTTTACAGGAGTAAATAAATTCCCACCTCATTTTGTAGACCTGTTTAGTTTTTAGAAACTTGACTCTTGAAATTTTTCAACCCTTTAGTGTGTATGATATAACGTAATTCTGCATGATATGAACTTTGAGGTCTTGAGAGCTGAGATTTACACTATACCATTAATACAAGCTGACATTGTGACCTTATATTGAAAAAAGCTCACCTGTGGTTTCAATGAAGCGTACACACTTCTCAATGAAGAGTGGAATCGGTCTGTCTGGGGAAACCACACTCACCAGGGGAACTCCAAAGTAACTGCTCTCCATGGGTTTAGGAATACTTGGGCGGGGTTTTGTTCTTGTTTTCTGTCGGAAAAGTGGATTGGAGGTCTGATGAGATTCAAACAAAAATAATAACTGACACCAGAAGGCTTTATCTGCAAATACTCACAAATTCTGTAGTTGGACTTGGATAGAAAAAACCATTTAAGGCACATTCACCATTCTGATATAAAAGTCAATAAAAATGTTGGAACACTACGCACCTTGGCTGTTCGTCTGAGACTCTTGAGAATGTTCCTCTTCTTTGGGTCCTCACTCTCCTCGTTACCAAGACTGTCACCTTTCAAAGTCCCAAAGTCATCTTCTTTAGACTTTGAAAGGGCTCCCATTTCATCATCACTGCCGATGAAGCTTGTGCGGAAAGTACTGAACTTGCCAAGCCGCTTGGAGCGATCGCGATACAGACGAGGCTTTACCCCGACTGCTGAGAATTTCCTTCTTCGCTCCAGAGAGCTACTGTCTGCTTCACTGTCTGAACCATTTCCATTTGAATGCATCCTGTTGGAGTTACGTATAGTGATGATTTTGCCTTGTGTGCTGTCATGTGGAACTGAGTAAATGATCTCTTCATTGCTAGGGCGAGGCTTCGAAACTGCATCAATGGGTTCAGCATAGTCTGAGGGGTCATAACTCACATCCCCACCAGGAACCCAAGTAACAGCAGAGGGCAGGGAACGACGATGACCTAGTGTATCGATGTATGGGTTACGACTCACCTTCCGGAAGTCAAAACCTGGCTTACCTCTCACTTGGGGGGATATTTTGTTATTGAGCTTGTTCTCAAAGTCCCTGATATCAGATATGACAGAGATATCACTGGAATCCAGATCAGGCACATTGAAACTCCCACTGTGTGAAGAGAGTGTTCCATCATAGTATGGTGGAGATGGCTCTACATCATCTTCTGAATCCACAAACATGGTGACGGGACTGGGAGATATGCACCGTGGGGAATACACATTTTCATTGGTGCATGCTTCTGCAACATTATCGTACATGTGTGTGGCCTCCACAATGTTGCGTTTCTCTACCACCTCCATCAGAAATGAATGGAACATTTCTATCCTATGCAGACCCCCCACCACTCCTCCAGATCCACAAACCACACTATTGAAACGGCCCTCAATCTCATGAGCTAGCTCCTCTCCTTGAATCTGTTGTTCACAGGCAAATTCACTGTCAATGAGCTCAACCTGGCTATCTCTTACTGCCAACAGCTGAATGGGGATGATGTCCTGAACCTCACACAAGAATGCGCACAGAGTCTCCAGAGAGGCTTTTCGGGTGACTGAATAAACAGCAATGTAGCCATGAACTAACCTGCTCTTTCGCAAAGTGAATGAGGCATGATATGAGAGTAGAGAGAGCTCTATAGCCAGCTTGTGTCCACCAACTGTCTGCTCCAACAGCACAGAGGTACCACTATTAGACATAGGCCTGCAGTACTGATGCATGAGGAATGGAGACAGGAGCTGCTCAATGTCATAGGAATCTCCACACATTAAGCACATGACAATGCGAAGGTCTGCCTCCTGGACTGGCTGATGGGGAGAGTCTCTGAGACCTGGAGGCTCAGAGAAGAGGGGTGGAGAGCTGCTACTAAAAGATGTGCTCCTCCTAACATCAAGCAGACCCCTCAGCACCTGGTTAATTTGAGTCTCATTTACATTATGTCCATAGCCAACACCAGGAGAGGCAGGGTCTAAAAAGCTACACTGTAGTCTCCTTGCAACCTGCTGTCCCTGTGTTATTAGGTTTAAGGCAGTGTCTCCACCTATGTCAACATATGACCCTACACCTCTTTTAGTGACTAAAAGAAGAAATGTAGGCAGCTGTGCCAGCTGGCTATCCCTTCGACCAAGGGTCGATTCTCTAAGTCGCTCAAGGCTTTCCACCACATAGGTAAGGGACTCTTTTGAATTATACAGACATAGACATCCATGGGGGGTGAAGGTGGGGGTGTGGAAGGAATTTACTGGAAGACGTACATTTCCCTCAATGGGCCGCAGTGTCAACTCATACATCTTCCCATCTAACACATACCAGTCATCGTTTGTGCAGAGAGTTCTAATCTCATTGGCAAATTCTCTGGCAAGTCCATCCTTCCCTAGTATGACAAGGTTAATTCTGTCAGCTTTAGTGTCCCCAAAATGAGCTTTCACATCAAAGAAGGGGTAACACATGGGAAAACGTGAAGCAAGGATTTGTTCAATTTTAGAGTCTCCACAGTGAGGACTACTAGGACAGGTCTCTTTTGTGGGGTGATAAACAAAGTGGATATGCTTCAACACAAGAGCATCTCTTTCTGCAGGAAGCTTTTGTAAGGTTTTAAACCTTGGTTCCTCCCCCAGAACCTCTTGAATTGCTCCCATTTTCTCTTTGCTTGGCTTGGCATCCACTTCAAGTTCATAAAAAAGCTCCGAGTACTCAAGCAAAAGCTCCTGAAAGTCTTCTTTAGCACGATCAATAATCTCCTTCTGATGCCGGTTGTACAGGTCCAAGTACTCAGGCTCCTCAAGCCACTGGTAGAACTCTTCGTTCATGATGAAGCTTCGGGCTTCCTCCCAAGGTTTACCAGGTGTGACAAAGGGGGAGGAAGCTAACTTTTGCTTAAACTCCTGTCGTATTTCTGCACGCCTACACTCATTACGCAGATGTTCCAGGTGAGCATTAAATATGTCTTCTGCTTCACCAGTCTCCAGAAGGTCTGAGGGGATCCGTTCATCTTCCATGTTATCAATGTGGGATGTGTCTTCCCATGGTGAATCCTCCAAAACAACAAACCAGTGGGTAAAGTGTTGCTTGGACTCTAGCACCTTCTGCACTCCAGACCAGCTCAACTGATCAATCTCATCAAGGTCTGGCACCAAAGAACTGAGTGCTAATGGAAGAGTGCTTAAATATATTTTGCGACGCCTCTCAATATGCTCCTGTTTCAGACGATAAACATGCTGTTGAAAAAGCTTTTTGCATTTAGCAGTTCCTTCCAAGAAGACATATTCCTTGTACTCTGGTGAGGTGTTCATTCTTCGGCTGGCGTTTAACCAGGTTTCATTGTGATTCTTTACAATGCGGTTGATCAGCCATTCATAGCGATCCTTGGCAGAGGCTATTTGCTGACTTTGGAGCTTTAGGGCTTCAAAATAAGGAATGATTTTGGGCTTGCCCCTGCTCCTATCGATAAGCTGAACCAATGTGAGGAAGGCAAGATCCACATTTATATTTGAGCGTGCAGAAGTCTCAACTACTGGTAGGTTTTTCTTTGTTATGGCAAAGGTATGCGCATCTTTGATGTAGCGTTCAACTCCTTCATCACATTTGGTGAGCACCAAAACAATGGGCTTCTTGGTTTTACTAAGCTGTCCATATAGGTTTGAGACAAATTTCAGCTGATCATCAAAGTTGCGATTCATGCCCCGGCTCACGTCAACACAAAGCAGGAAGCCATCAACCTGCAGCTTGCCCTCTGGCATTTGCTTTTGCTCGAAATCTTGTTCCAGACCCAGTTGATCTGTGCAGAAGTACATCAGCTTCTCTGCTGAGGCCAACTTGGTTCCAGCTGCTCGTTTGATATAGGGCTGCATAGCAGTGCTACGGTGTGGCTGAAATGTCTGGTCATCAATAAATTCAGTTTGCTCCACAACATGCAACCTGCATTCAGGCCCCTCCTCCAGGACCCGAGACACCTCTCCCCAAAACAGAAAGTGATCATTGTTAACCACTCGCCCCCCAAAGTCACTGGTGCTTAACACCGATGTGTGATCCAGGTAGAAATCATCAGCACTTGGTCGCACATATCTATTACACAAACAGGATTTTCCAACCCCACATTGCCCCTTCTCTTTTTCTGTTCCTGACAAACCCACCACAACAAGGTTGTATATGGGTGATCGTGCATCTTGCTTTTTCGCCATCATAGTCCTCTGAATCTCATCCTGCCATAAACTGGCTCTGTATGAAATTGTTCACTTATGTTTGTCCATAAAAACGCTGAGCCACAGAAGAGATCAGATTGCTCTTGCTTCCGCCAGGCTTCAGTTATATATCATGCTTGCTCAGTATGAGGATTGCTGTAAAGGAACTGATGCCTGTCAGTGACTCGATGCAATTTGCTGGGTTCCTTTTGTAGGAAACTTTTTACTGGTTGGCTTAATGAACTGAACTGTATTGGAATGTTTACTTCGTGAAGTGCCTTGAGATGACTCGTCGTGATTTGGCGCTATATAAATAAACTGAATTGTATTGACAAATAACAGTGCAGTAGCAGTAGGTCCTTTCATTCATCCATTATAAGAATCAAATCCTGGCAAAAGAAAAGGGGGGGGGGGGGGTCAGACAATCAAAAATTAAAATAAGGAAAAAATACATTTGCAAATATCAAATCAGGCAAACACAGTACATTTAACTTTTGTACATATTAAGAGACCATGTAAATAAAAAAACAATCTTCCATATGTTGTCTGACAAGCACAAATACAAACTACAATAATCAACTTTAATTGACTATAGAGTAATGTGGTCCCATTCTTTGTCCCTTTTCTTTATTTCCAAAGGACCTAGTAAGGTCATTATTGAAGGCCACATAACACCTTATGCTGGCTCTTTGGTTTAATCATGCACCACGTTTGACCCTTTCCAAGCAGCAGTTAATTGTGAGGAGTGTGAAATCACTTCATTAACAGTATTATTGCACAGCTTCAATTTGTTATCAAGAAGTGTTGTTGTTGGCATCATTCATAGTCAGTAGCAAAGCATAATGAGAGCCAAGTCACAAGAACGGTGATGCCAAACAGCTATATCTCCTCTGAGAAGCCACATGGATTCTTGCTGTACTGTACGATGGGTAAAAAACAGAATAAGAATTTATGTTTTTTTAAAGGCCTTCATCCAAAAGGATATGTGGTTGAATTGATCGGGTTTTTTTTTCTTTTAAAAAAGGTGGGTCATGGTCTGACATGATTGTGTTAAAAACCACTTTTATTAAGAAAAATGTTACTTAAATCTGCATGTCTTTGTTGGTTTTTCCTACTTTTTTTGGTCGGATCGTGAATCAAATTTATTCATTTGCCTAAACATGTGGTGAAATTTTGAGATAAGCAATCTGATCATGACATTTTAATATTTTAGAAAATGGAGGAATACTCTTTAAATTCCTATATCAGATAAGGAGCAAAAAAAAAATCTAAGAACAAACAGTTTGGGAGTTGTGCTCTTCAAGTGACATTATCAGCTGATCAGTAAGCGGAGTGACAAGCATTTAAATGACTCTGTCGTTGACAGCCCACTGAGCCCAGTCTCCATTTTTATCCCAAGCATCTTTTGGAGAGACTAAATAAAACAGCAGCTTCCATGTGCACCTCCATGTACAAGATGATCACACAATACCATTTAAAGCTGGGGGGGCATTGAACTTGTTCACCCCTTCTACTTTAATGCACTGATAACTGCTTCCAGTATAGCTTCTGATGTATATGTTACAAACGTTGTCTCATTATTATTTGAAGTGACAGATTATGCTGATGTAGGATGAAGCATGTTGTGATATTTAAAGCATTAACCCATCACGTGTGCTGCCCTTTTCAGTGAAGACAAACGGGGTCAAAAGCAGCCAGGCCAGCTGAGCTAGGCCTGGATCAAAACACACAAGTTCCCTGCACGCTAAAAACCTGCAGAAACGACTTTTATCTGGCAACTCTGGAGCAGCTGCGGCCCGTGCAAAGAAGCGGCCCGTGTTCTGCAGAGGAGCGTGAACATGGGCTTCAGGGTGCACACAGAGGGGCTGACCACGCTAGGCCTGATGCCGACATGCACCGCCTGGATCTGGGATAGATGACCTGCCTTCTAAACACACACCGATTAAGGGGAGCATACGGGTGTGTGTGTGTAGGGTGTAGCCGTATTCATCTTCACTATGAAAGAGCCAATAAAGAGGAGGAGAGGGCTTGTACATACCATCGCGTTTCTCCCTTTCTCCTCTCGCATCTGCCAGGCCAGCTCTTGCCGCAGCCCTCTCCGCCGCCCGATGTGCAAAAAGCAAAAACCGCAGAATTACCGCTCCGAGTCGGAACCATTCACAGAAATCACAGCGGTCGGCGCGACAGACTGAAATTAATCTTCATCACCCATGTCTAGATTCTTCAGCTTAGTTTCCCTTAACACCGTTTTATTGTTGCAATCAAACACCGGGGTGGAAATAAATGTCCCAAACAAAAGAGCGATGCAGTTTTATTTCGGCAAAGATGCTTCTTGTCTTCCTCTAGCGAGATTCAGGGGTGTAAAAAAAGTCTGCTTCAGGTCGCCTTCCTCTGTGTTCACCACGTTGCTTTTTCAATAATTATTCTGTCCATTGTTGTGTCCACATATTAACGCTGGACCGGCCACGAGACAACACGGAGTCTGTTGTAATCGCAGCGGCGTTTCCTTTAAAACAATGTTCCTGCTGCAACGCAGTTCACTGGTGTCCCGGTGAAATCTGGTGGACAGACTGCGTGTGTGAAAGTGGGATTTCTGTCAGCTTTCCGATAATGGCGGCGGCCCTCCTCCTCCCTGGACCTAGATCTCCTCTTCTTTTCTTTGGGAAAAAGGAGCTGTGGAGATCGAGGTAGTAGAGAGAGGGACTCACCCAGCGGCGCCCTCACACAACTGCAGCAGGTCGCCTCTCTGTTGCTACTCACCACTACACTTCTGCCTCTGCGGAGCTTCACTCAAAATGCTCACTTCATCAACCTTCGGTCTGCATTTCTAAAGTAATGTTGCAGTTTTGATTAATATAGGAATATGTCATTCATACCAGAGGCGTGCATACTTCACATGGAAGGAGACCCAGCCCACAAGGGGTCCACCCCAGACTCTGATTTACCCTCTTCTTTACTTCTGATATTTTAATCTTTACCCAGATAATTTAGACCAAAATGCTGAATAAAAAAAATCACACATTTTTGATAAAATGTATATTTTTTCTCAGATGTGCATTTCACACAGAGCCAAAGCTGAATAACAGGATCTGGGTAAAACTAGAGGGACACAGAATAAAATGGCTTCTACAGCACACAAAGTAGCAGTAACAATGTGCAAAATACAGTGTAATGTCATTGTTGTGATCTTGCAAGTTAAGTGCGGAGGATGGCAAAAGTCTTGAGGGATTTTTTGATCTTGCGAGTCCAGCAAGTAAGCTGATCCCCAGCCAAGAGTCTCCAGGTGTGTAATGGGCCGCATCGAAGCTCACAAATACAACGTTCCACCAATGTTCTGCACTGTTGATGTGCAGTGTAAAATAGGGGCTAACCATGTCCCAGATGCAAGTAGGGCTGTTTGATTATGGAGAAAATTATGTTTTATTTTATACTGAAATTACAATATTTTAACACCTATTAAATTAATTAAAATAGAGTTTGCATTTTAAGGAGATAAATTTAAGTCAGCAGGTGGCAGATTTGGGTTTAGTGATGATGAGACCAAAATTACTTTTATCATACTAGAATCATCTACTAAAAATGTATAGGCTTACTTACATTAGCATCAGCTCCACTCCACCTGGACTGTGTTGGGAGATTTCTATTTTAGGATTTTCCTGACATCTTTTCAGCCCCTCTTTCGAGAAGGTCTGCCTGGAGCCAAACAGGGCCGACACGCCTACTGCTGACTGACTGGCTGGATTAAAAGCACACCTACCATTAGGGAGAGCCTCCGATTGGCGGATAGAATCAGTGCGCGGGGGCTTCTCGCATGTGCGATTCATTATCGTTCTGGATGCCGTGGTATTAACGAACCTCTGACTTTAGTGTGTGTGTGTGTGTGCATGCGTGCGTGCGTGCGTGCGTGCGTTCGTGCGTGCGTGCGTGTGTGTGTGTGTGTGTGTGTGTGTGTGTGTGTGTGTGTGTGTGAATGATTGTTTATCTCTGTGTCCCCGTGATAGACTGGTGACATGTTGGATATGTCTGGCATGTATCGCTGCAGACTGCTGTCGATGGTCCTGGCTCTTTGAGCATCAACTCTGCTTTTGGCTCAGTGTTGACACAGCTCCGGTAGCCGAGTCTACAGTCCCATTTTCGGGCAGAGAATCGACAATGACAGACTCGTGGATCTTTGACTGTGGGGGACCAGCAAAACCCGATATCTTCAGTCATCTTACCTAGTTATGATTTCTTTACGAAGCAGGCTGGAGGTGCCTTCACTTTGAAGTCGCTCTACCGTGTTTTTCTTGCTAAGAACGCTTGGAAAAACACTGTTAGCTTCGGGTTACCATAGCTAATGTCCCGTTGATCTCCAATCGTTGTGCTTGAGCTGATGTAAAAGGCCACAGCACCGGCTACGATTGCAGCGGTCTGAGGCTTTGCTTGTATTTTAACAGTCCAAGTCCATAATAGATCTCCACAGATGACCAGCAAGACTACAGCGTTGCACCAAAGCCAGTTGTCCGTGTGGGTGGGCTACCCCGGTCCTCGGAGCTCCTTCTTAGTCTGGCAAGGTGGGGAAGCGAGGGCCCGGGCGGGATTCAATCCCCAGACTCCTCGGTGAGAGTCATGCAAAGGGACATTCCCGTGGCCAAGTAGCCAGGGTGCATGATCAATCGGGATACAGTGACAGGATGCTCTCACTGTCACATTAGCTTCTTAGGTTGGCTAAGTTAGCTAGTAGCTACATTGGTTCACTTGTTCCAACTGTAACAGCCCCTCCATCAGCTCCGCCTCTTTTCCCATTTTTGCATTGTCTGGGCGTGATGGGACGTGTGACATAGTCAAAATGGCGGTGGTGAGAACCTCCCAATTGGAAACAAAACCTTGTAATTTGAGTCTATGTACATTACATGTCCAGTATATATGTCGATGCTGCATACATACATACAGAAATAAAGTTTTCTTCAATGTTATTCTAAGTGAAACATTGAATGGTTGGGAATAGTTGTGCACTCTGTGCAGTAGTACCTGGATTGGAGTGAGTAGGGTGTGTATGCAGAGCGTTAGTGGGTGTATGACATACTTCTTAGTGTCTTTAGGTTGAGTGTTAATGGATGAGCACAAGGGTTAGAATGTGTGACTGTATCTGTCAGGTGGGGTCTTGGAGTCTTTCCCTCTTCTGGGACATCTTGTGGTGCTACAACATATTTGCCTACCCCTGTCACATTTCCTGCTGGTAGGTGGTGTCTCAATTTGCCTGCGTATTCAGCAAGCTGAAGCTATACTGCTCCACCTGTGAGAGTAAAACTGCAAGGGTTGTCTTCGGCACTCGGACATCAATTCTGGTCGTTTTACAGCCAGATAGGACACGGAGGGGGAAAATGAAACAATGACATCCTGTTCCAGGTGCTACCATGTTGTGATTTTGGAACCAGATGCTGTGTTTAAATTCAGGGGCTGGATCTTTTGAAGGGCTCAAACCAAGCCTACCCTATTTTTGACTAAAATATGTAGAAAATTCTTTGACAAAAGCCTGACAACATTTATCCTTCCTTCCATTCTGCCTGCCTTGGGATAGAGTGGACCATGAAGGACACACCAAACCGCCCTTCAAATTTGGTGTAAAGAAAAAGGTATATGTGGTCTGTATTTGAAGAAACCTTCAAAGATGCGCATCCTTTGTTGCACCACAAAACAGCTGCTCATTGTTCTATACTTCTGTCTCCATTACTGAGTCCAGTTACTTATGTAAAAGGTCTTATTTACAAGTTTTTAAAATTCATTTGCTGTGTTCCCTTGTATGAATGATTGATTTCTGAGTATTTTTTATTTTTTTTTTGCGGAAGAAAAGCTCTCGTGCTCCTATTTGAGAGGTACAAATTAGGTCTAGATTATACTTCTCCATCTGCGAAGGTGCTAAGACACACAGCACCATTATCCATTGGCACAAGTGCTCTCCGACAGGCAAGCAAGGACAGATGGAGTAAAGTTGTCGTCGTTGTCTTCCTCCGCTTATCCGGGTCCAGGTCGCGGGGGCAGCATCCCAACTAGGGAGCTCCAGACCTTCCTCTCCCCGGCCACCTCCACCAGCTCCTCCGGCAGGACCCCAAGGCGTTCCCGGACCAGATTGGAGATGTAACCTCTCCAACGTGTCCTGGGTCGACCCGGGGGCCTCCTGCCAGCAGGACATGCCCGAAACACTTCCCCAGGGAGGCGTCCAGGAGGCATCCTGACCAGATGCCCAAACCACCTCAATTGACTCCTTTCGATCCGGAGGAGCAGCGGTTCTACTCCGAGTCCCTCCCGAATGTCTGAGCTCCTCACCCTATATCCAAGGCTGAGCCCGGCCACCCTACGGAGGAAACTCAATTTGGCCACTTGTATCCGCGATCTCATTCTTTCGGTCATTACCCAAAGCTCATGACCATAGGTGAGGATTGGGACATAGATCGACCGGTAAATCGAGAGCCTGGCTTTCTGGCTCAGGTCCCTTTTCACCACGACAGATCGGCTCAGCGTCCGCATCACTGCAGATGCTGAACCAATCCACCTGTCAATCTCCCGATCCCTCCTACCCTCACTCGTGAACAAGACCCCGAGATACTTAAACTCCTCCACTTGAGGTAGGACCTCTCTCCCGACCCGGAGTTGGCAAGCCACCCTTTTCTGGTCGAGAACCATGGTCTCAGATTTGGAGGTACTGATCCTCATCCCAGCCGCTTCACACTCGGCCGTGAACCTACCCTGCAAGAGCTGAAGGTCAGAGCTGGATGAAGCTAGGAGGACCACATCATCCACAAAAAGCAGACGAGATTCTCCTGCCACCAAACTTGACACACTCCACACCACGGCTGCACCTAGAAATTCTGCCCATAAAGGTAATGAACAGAACCGGTGACAAAGGGCAGCACTGGCGGTGTCCAACCCTCACCGGAAACAGGTCCAACTCACTACTGGCTATGCGGACCAAACTCACGCTCCTCTGGTAAAGGGACTGAATGGCCCTTAACAGAAAACCACCCACACCATACTCCTGGAGCGTCCCCCACAGGGTGCCCCTGGGGACATGGTCATAAGCCTTTTCCAAATCCACAAAACACATGTGGATAGGTTGGGCAAACTCCCATGCCCCCTCCATCACCCTTTCAAGGGTATAGAGCTGGTCCACAGTTCCACGGCCAGGACAAAAACCACATTGCTCCTCTTCAATCTGAGATTCAACTATCGATCGGACCCTCCTCTCCAGTACCTTGGAGTAGACCTTTCCAGGGAGACTGAGGAGTGTGATCCCCCTATAGTTGGAACACACCCTCAGGTCACCCTTCTTAAAGATGGGAACCACCATCCCGGTCTGCCACTCCACAGGAACTGTCCCCGATGACCACACAACATTGCAGAGACGTGTCAACCATGACAGCCATACAACATCCATAGCCTTGAGATACCCAGGACGAATCTCATCCGGCCCCGGGACTCCGCCGCTGTGTAGTTGTTTGACCACCTCAGCAACTTCTGCCCCCGAGATTGGACAGTCCATCTCCAGGTCTCCCGGCTCTGGTTCCTCCTCGGAATGCGCGTAGGTGGGATTGAGGAGCTCCTCTAAGTATTCCTCCCACCATCCGACTATAGCCCCAGTTGACGTCAGCAGCTCCCCATCCCCACTGTAAACAGTGTGAGCGAGTTGCTGCCTTCCTCACCTGAGGTGCCGGACAGTTTGCCAGAGCCTCTTTGGAGCCAATCGACAGTCTTTCTCCATGGCCTCACCAAACTCCTGTCATGACTCGAGGGAGATGTTTAACCCAAGACATGCAGAATCAACACGACTTCAATGGTGAGTAAAGAAAATTCCTTTTATTTTAGAACAGGAACTAAAGGAGCACTGGAAGGTCCAGTGAGGGTGTGCCGTTCGGCTTAAGTCCATTTAATAGTCCCAGATATGTGGAAAGGATGTCAGCCTAGGTGAGCATAGGTGGTGACACAGCGGGCTGAGGTGGATGAGGCAGCGGAGCTTAAACGAGCGGGCATGGAAGAGGAGGATGGTACGTGGTTCTGGAGCTCCGGGGTTCGAGCGGCGAGAGTAGTGTGTAGAGTTGAGTATCCTAACAGGTGCAATCATCCGGCGTAGTGTGGTGTCTCCATCCTCCCTTTATACCCGACCTCCAGATTGGAGATTCGGCACACCTGCAGCTCCCTCCGCTCCTCACCTGTGGAAAATTTCCTCAGAGATGGTTGTTGTGGAAAGTGCTCACCTCAGCTCAGGAACATGACAACTCCTCCCACGCCCGAGAGTTTGCCTCAGCAACTGCCACTGCTGCACCCCGTTTGGCTATCCGGTACCTGTCTGCTGCCTCCGGAGACCCACAGACCAGCCATACCCTGTAGGCCTCCTTCTTTAGCCTGAAGGCTCCCCGAACCTCTGGTGTCCACCAGCGGGTACGGAGGTTGCCACCACGACTGGTACTGGCCACCTTGCAACCACAGCTAGCAACAGCCACCTCAACAATCGGCGAGTGGAACAAGGCCCACTCTGAGTCAATGTCCCCTACTGCTCTCGGGATGTGGTCAAAGCTCTGCCGGAGGTGGGAGTTGAAGACCGTCTTGACAGGTTCTTCTGCCAGGCGTTCCCAGCAGACCCTCACTATGCATTTGGGTCTGCCAGGTCTAACGGCATCTTCCCCTGCCATCTGATCCAGCTCACCACCAGGTGGTGATCAGTTGACAGGTCCGCTCCTCGGGTGTCCAAAACATAAGGCCGCAGGTCAGATGATGCAACTACAAAGTCTATCATCGACCTGCGACCTAGGCTGCCCTGGTACCAAGTGTACCAATGGGCATCCTTATGTTCGAACATGGTGTTCGTCATGGCCAAACTGCGGCTTGCACAGAAGTCCAATAACGAAACACTACTCGAGTTCAGATCAGGTGGGCCGTTCCTCCCAATCACACCCCTCCAGGTCAAGCTGTCATTGCCCACGTGAGCATTGAAGTCCCCCTGCAGGACAATGGAGTCCCCTGATGGAGCACTATCTAGTACTCGTCCCAGGGACTCCAAAAAGGGTGGGTACTCTGAACTGATATTTGGCCCATAAGCACAAACGACAGTCAGGACCCGTTCCCCGACCAGAAGGCGCAGGGAAGCTACCCTCTCGTCTTGGTAAACTCCAACACACAGGCAGAGAGTCTTGGGGTTAACAAAAAGCCAACCCCAGCCCTCCGCCTCTCACCCGGAGCACCTCCAGCAAAGGAGAGTGTCTAACCCCTCTCAAGGACTTGGGTTCCAGAGCCAATGCTATGTGTCGAGGTGAGTCCGACTATATCTAGCCGGTACCGCTCAACCTCTGCCACAAGCTCCTGCTCCTTCCCCACCAGAGAGGTGACGTTCCATGTCCCAAAAACCAGTTTCCTTGTCTGGGGATCGGATCGCCAAGACTCCCGCCTCGGTCTGCCACCCGATCCACACTGCACCCTTCATGGTCCTCCTGCGGGTGGTGGGTCCACAGTTGGATGAGCCCATGTATCCGGTTCGGGCTGGGCCCGGCCGGGCCCCATGGGCAACAGCCCGGCTACCAGGCGCTCGCTCATGGGCCCCAACCCCAGGCCTGGCTCCAGGGTGGGACCCCGGTAACCCTCCGGGCCGGGTACTTTAACTCTGATTTTGAATCCATGAAAGATCCTCTGAACCGTTCTTTGTCTCACCCTTCACCTAAGACCAATTTTTCATGGGAGACCCTACCAGGGGCACAAATTGCCCCAGACAACATAGCTCCTAGGATCATTAGGGCACTCAAACTCCTCCACCATGATAAGGTGACGGTTCAAGGAGGAGTCGTCGTCTTCCTTCCGTCGTCTTTTTAATTGTCTGTCAAAGGCAACTGAGAGTGCACGTCAGTGATTGGTCAGCCCAACAACAGTCCAAGATCATTTCCAGCTTGATGCAACTTCATTTAAATTTGTCAGCAGTGCTGATTACTTTGCTCTTGTTGAATTCTTTGTAACAAAGTTTTGTTCCTCAAGATCAAGCAGTTCCAGCTCAATGAAAGCATGCCCTGTAAAGTGACGTTGAACAGACATTGCTGATGGTAGGCAGGCCTGCTAGAAAAAGGTCTACGCCCCCTGATGTCCTGGAGGAGAATTGCTTTGGAACCTTGACACACCAACTGAGAATTTGAAAATGTGTAGCTCAGAGAGATTGATTGTATTTTAAAAAAAAAACAAGAATTACATGATTTCTCAGATAACAAGACCATTCAACAATGCAAGCGTAACACTTTCTCTGGATACTTTGCATTCAAACACTGAATGTTGGTGAATAGCTAGAAAGGTGCTTTGCTTGGGAATAATTAATGAGATACAAACAACACTAATTATAAAAGGACTGAAAATAAAAATGATCTTACTGCAGCTACCACCGCTTATCATTGCTGATGTAGCCATATTGGATTCTCAGATCATTTCGATTGATTTCTTATTTTATGCACCATTCCAGCTGATTTTCCTGACTTGGAACTCTCAAATTTAGACTTTGGAGTAAAAATAAAATTCACCATCATTCACTAATGGAGTTCTAAATCCAGAAATTTCTTTAATGTTACTGTTTTCTTTCATTCATTGTTATAAAGCCTTTTGTGCAGCAGTCTTCACAGAGAACTTTTGGGAGTGGATCAGAGCAAACAAATCAACTACCAGGTGGTTATTATATCTGTTTTTGCATGAAGTCTTTCACAAAGCTGAGGATTTGGGGTTTGGAAAAATCTTTTAAATGCACATAACCAGAGGTGTGGACTCGAGTCACATGACTTGGACTCGAGTCATTATTTTAATTACTTCTGACTTCACTTGATAAAATCTATAAAGACTTACTTGACTCGAACTTGAATGCCAATGACTTGCAACTTGAATCGACTTGCATCTGTTGACTTGATGATGACTTGAACATATTTGCTTTAAGAAGCTTTATTTCTGGGATTTATTTATTATCATTGTCATTAAAATGAAGTTGGATAGATGACTTGATTATGACTTGAAAATTCAAAGTTAAGGACTTGGACTTGACTTGGACTTCCAGATCATTGACTTTGGACTGGACTTGGACTTGGTTGTGTTTGACTTGGACTTGACTCGAGACTTGACTAGAAAGACTTTTGACTTACTTGTGACTTGCAAAGCAATCACTTGGTCACACATCGGCACATAACAGAGTCAAACATGCCTCAATTTCTAAATAGATTGCTTTTGTCTGAAATGTAAAAGCATGCTGACATTTTTCACTGTCTTTTGCCTCATGACAAAACATTGAACAGTGATGACACTGCTTTTCAGAGGCTCCACACCGTTTACGTGCCAAATGCCAAGGTCCAAATAAACTCAGTGAATCCTGAACACGATGAAGTACAGGTTATGCATTAACCCTCGGGTCATTAATTGTATTTTCCATGTTTGTGTTGGACATTTATGTTGTCTGACAGGTGGTTTATGATTTGAGGCAACACTCACCCAATATTTTATGGAGAAACTCCTCACATTTAGCTTGTTGTCATCAGACTGGTGAAGAATAGACCTAGCTGCAGCTTTCAATAATGAGTCAAGGCAAACACGATGAGATGAGTCTCCCTGTTAAGACCCCAGAAAGAAAGAAAAAAAAACATGCAGGCTCAGGAAGAACATGCAAACTCCACACAAAAGGTCCCAGTTGAGATCTGAATGTGTAACCTGCATAACATTCTCAATTTCACTTCAATTCAGTTTATTTGTACAGCGCCAAGTCACAACAAGAGTCGTCTCAAGGCACTTCACAAAGTAAACGTTCCAATAGAGATCAGTTTATTAAGCCAATCAGTAAAAAGTTTCAACTAGTCACTGACTAGTGTCAGAGTACTTACAGCAATCCTCATATTAAGCAAGCATGCAGCGACAGTGGAGAGGAATACTTCCTTTTAACAGGAAGAAACCTCCAGAGGTTCCTGGCTCAGTATGAGCAGCCATCCACCACGACTCACTGGGGATAGACAGAGCAGACACACACACAAATACACACAAATACACACACACACACACACACACACACACACACACACACACACACACACACACACACACACACACACACACACACACACCTCCTGCACCACAAAGTATCTTGCAGGGAAATCTTTACTTTCTATATATTTTGATACAAAGAACAGTAACAGACTTGAATTTTCCTGCAGGTCTTTCCCTGCAAACAGTCAACGTCGCATGGACGTGCAGATCATGTCTATATTGATTCCGTCAGTCCAGACCATGTCTGTAGGGCATCCAAACTAAGTCTTTGCAGTGGGTTACTACTAATTTATATGTAAACGGAAGAATTGTCTAACCATCAAGTTATCACATCTGATTCAGTGTCTCGTTAATAATAATGAGGTTTTCAGGTTACTACAGGAGTTATCCAGGATCAGCTTGACAGACACAACGATGTGATGGGTGGTGTAAGTGTGGAGCGGTTGGTTGAGAGAGAGAGCTGATCCAGTCCAGCATCAGCAGTCACTGGCTGCATATCTGATTACTATAAAGTTTACTGTTGCTGCCTCCTAGTGGAGTTATACACCATAAATTGTAGCTGATGATTCATTTCTCCCCTCCATGAGATCTGGTCACAGTGTGTGTGTGTGTGTGTGTGTGTGTGTGTGTGTGTGTGTGTGTTTTATTTTATTTAAACCTTTTACTCTTAAAAACTTTTAATGTATTTTCTTTTTGCTTTTCTGATTGCTTTCAGAAGTTCCAGACAAGTGGTGCAGATGCTTGTAGAAACGATGGATTTTTCGGTCAGCAGGCTGCTGTAAGCTGTAGCAACCACCGGACTGAGTGGAGGACAACATGGTGGAGAACTGTGACTGGTCAGACTGATCATTCAATGGAATCAGGTACAATATTTTATAAGAATGTGTTTAAATGTAATAATTGATCTGTTTTTTCATTGACATTTAAATAAAAACAAAAGGTTTGTCTTAGTTACATGAATGATTGGTGCTCAGCAGAGACAATAGGTATTGTTTTTCTGTAAAGGTGAATGAAATGTCCACCTTTGTCTTTACAACTACTCAAGTTCTATGTAACTGATATTACTACTACTAGGCAGAGCTCTAAACCTATCCTCAATCCAGAACACTGCTGCGTAGCTGTTGTTGCAAAAATCTAGCAAATCATGCCTCCAATGTTTTCTTTACGTTTCTGTCTCATTAAATAATTAAAACCTATTTAAATGTTGTTGTACCCACAGCTTTTTCCAGAGGGGTTTGTTTTTCACATCAGTCCGTGTATAAAGCGTCCTTTGTGGTGTAACGAGGATCAGGGGAATGAGAGGTTAGACCGGGGTGAAGGGAACAGCAGATGGGAACTGAGGGAGCTCAGCACAGATGGACAATAGACAGGAAATATATTTTAATAACAAAAACATAAGGTCAGATAGGTTGCATTTCAAATGCTCAGCTTTTTCTACATATTTTTGAACTGCAGTGTAATAAATGCAATGTAGATAGCTGAAAATAGTGAAAAGAGAAAACAGCCAAAAAGGATCAAATTTAACTTGACTGCTGACTGAAACTGGCTTTGGGTAAAGCAGGATACGGAGAGAGAGGAGAGTTTACCCCACTATGAATAAGTCACAATTCCTCATTCCTCATGGATGAACTGAATTGCAAAACCTCTGAAATCTCAGTAAAAAACAAAAATATACGAGCAGCAAAGCAGTTTAGGACAAGGAGCTCATGCTGGAATCTCTGGATCTCATCTTGTGACAGATGTTCAGGATTAGTTTGGAAATGTATAATATGATTATCTCAAATTGAAATCAGGCAGAGCGCAGTTGCATAATAAAGAAAGGAAATAATGAAAAAAAGAGGAAAGGAGAAGCATTGCTGGGATAGCCCGATCTCTCGTTCCCTTTCTGTAAATGTGCTTTGTCCTGTTCGGAGCGGGGGGGGATGCCTTACCCTTCTGTCATCAGGTGAGAGGTCACCTGTCCATCACGGGACCAACACAGAGACACAAGAGACAAAGTAACACTCAACTTCACATTTGGACTGTGGCTGAAAACAGGAGAAAAAACTCACATCTACACAAGTTTCAAACCAGAAACCTCCATGTGGCAAGGCAGTGGTACTAGCCACTGCTCTACTGTGCAGCCCGCGCACTTCAGCACATTTGTGCAATAAGAATATTACAAAATCTGACGTGTTTTTGGATAAATCCAGAAATTCTCTCGACTCTGTCACATCAAACACATTCAGTTCTGGTTAGGTTACACCCTGGATCACGTTGGTGTTAAATGAATCATTCACACAAACAAAAGAAGAGGAAAATAATGCTTTTGATGGAAAATCCTGAACATCAGGAAACATTTAGGAAGGAAATCCTTCTTAGAGGAACTCCTGAACAAAGATAGGAAGAGTGACTGAAAAACAACCAATAGGTGTGATGGACAGACTCGGCAGCGAGTTTCCTCTATTTCTACACTTACTGCCTGGATGATTTGTAGTAAGTGCTGAGGGGAGTTCTCTAATGCTTTTCACGTTCCTAAAAGTAAGTGAAAGTAGTATTAGAGGCTTAAAATGTCAAAAATATCTAGAAAGTGACATATATGGTCACTTCCAAGCAGTAAATGTGACTCAAGCAGCTTCATGATGTTTGAAACTTTTTTTTTTGGACAGATGCCAAAGCAGAACTGATAAACAGTGTCCTGGAATAGCTGCTTTGGTCAGAAATGTTTGCGTTCAGTTAGCCGTCAGAGTGTGTGTTATGAATCACTCTATCTGTCAGTCAGACTGAGTTATAGCTGTGTTTGTTTGTGTTTGCTAAAGCTGATTAGCTGTGGCAGTCGTCGTCTTTGGGTTGGACTCCAAAAGTTAATCAGTTGTAGACGAACATCCGCTGATTACTTTCTGAGAGTTTTATTAAAATCAGTTTAGTGGTTCAGGAGGTATGTTGCAGAAAATTAAACGGCACACACAGGCAAAAACATCGTTTGCCTTTCGTCATTTTCAGCAGTTAAAATGTTTCATGAAAGGAGTCCAACATGCTTTTGTGTTACAAGTAAACAACCATCTGTCAGTGTGTTGTACAGGCCACTGCTGGATTCTGATGTTGATCTGCAAACTGATGAATAAAACTTTTTCTCTCACAACAAAATTACAGATGAGTACATCGGTGCTTTATTTAAGGTGTGAAACACCGAAAATACATTTTTAATTCCTATTTCTGATCATAATTGGTCACAACATTTTTCATGCAAGCTGAACGTAAAAATAGTCTTCTACACCTAGCTCATGTCTTAACTGCTGATAGAAAATAAACAGAAAAACGCTCATTTCAGAAAAGCCTGACAGAGCTACGTCACACTGTCGCTTAACATTCATAGACACACTTATCTTGACTCGTGTTGAGGAAGGCTGTTGTTGGTTTAGCGTCCAGAAAACAGCAGAGAGCGTCTCGACTAGAAGACGCTAACCATTAGCATTAGCAACTCCACCACACAGCTGAACTCCTCCAGGCTTGAATTATTTGTGGAGATAAAACATCAATGTCACTGAGCAAAGAGAGGCAGTTGTAAAGTTGTTAGTCAATCCGAGCAGTAGGCCCGAGCTCCGATTGTAGCCACAGCCACAAGGGCGCACCTGTAGCAACAAATGACTGTGACTGTTATCCCGTCGCGATGAGAACAGCCAATGGCTATAGCTATGAA
This sequence comes from Nothobranchius furzeri, assembly GCF_043380555.1. NCBI lineage: Eukaryota > Metazoa > Chordata > Actinopteri > Cyprinodontiformes > Nothobranchiidae > Nothobranchius > Nothobranchius furzeri. Next base: position 48,635,527 of record NC_091750.1, on the reverse strand, counting down.
TTGCTGTGACAGCACCCACTGCCTGGACAGAGTCCTTTACGTTAAAGGTTTTGTGATAGGTTACACTTAACTGAGGAGCATTGTTTTGGTAGTTTATAAGTACAGTAATTAAAAATGTGTTCACATTTGAAACTTTGTTCGTATTTGATGTTTAATCTTAGTCTTTGGTGTACTTTGAACTCTTTCCCCGTCATATCATGCTGACGTGGCTGTGCGGTGCTCTGCCCGTAGCACAGTAGCTGTGGTCATGGCAGTCAACTGCTATGCTCATAGTACTGTGGCTGTAACACAGCTACGTTAGCATAATAATGTAAAGGAGTCTGTCTGGGCAGTGGGTGCTGTCACAGCAATTCCATAGCCATTGGCTGTTCTATACGGGATAGCAGTCACAGCCATTTGTGGCTACGGGTGCGCCCTAGTGGCTATGGCTACAATCGGAGCTCGGCCTCCCTCAATCTGAGACGAGATGTCCAAGTAAGACTCCAAATTGTGCTGTGTTCACCTCTCCTCTAATGGGGCATTCTGGTAGTTCTTGAAACAAGTGCATCTGAACTTTTTCCCTAAGTATACAACTTGCAAGCCTTTGATTCCTTCTAGAGACCACTGCAAAAGTATTAAACAAGTGTCCCACACCTTTAATCTAGACAGTTTTGGCTAGATTTAAAATCCACTAGTGTCTGTTTCAAATCACTGAGGTAAATGTTATTTGTGGTCCGTGTTTTCTAACAAACAAATCAAATTTATACAAGCACAATAGCATGATGATGAGGTCTGCATCCAAATGTAATATTCAGTTGTCTCTGAGCTCCTGTCATTCAGAAAACTCCTGATGTTGACTCTCCTCTTGTGGTCGGTCGTTCTTTTTCTCATTTAATTTTCAGATATGGCTCTGCCATTTTGAACTTGAGAAAGCCAACCATCTGTAGCTTGTTCTGAGATGTAAACATGGATTGTCGTAAAGCGGTACTGCTTCTTGTGAGAAAGGTCACCAGTCTGAAGAGACCCATGTTGCAAAAGAGTTATTCTGCTGACATGAGGCAAATGGGGCTGAGAAACCAAGGTCATTTTAGCACACACTGGTTCAGGATAACAACTGGAAAGATGTCAATAAATAAGGTTAACAGAAGAAAATCTGACGTTATTCAGATTCCTTGGTTCTGAATGTTTGATGATTCTAGCCAGAAGAGGGCGGTGTTCTCCCAGAGAAGGCATGTGGCCTTAATTGCACTCCCTTCAAAAGAATGCCAAAATGGGAAGCAGCATAATAAGAAATGCATTTTGATGATCCATACACACAGCACAAATGCTAAATTGAAACGGTAAAGATTTATGAACGTTGCCCTGAAAACAAAATGTCCCTGACTCATGTCACATCTGCAGAGCTATATTTTTACAGAGAAGAGAGGGAAAGCCACGGAGAGACACGGGCAGCCCTGTTCACCAAACGTTTTCATAACTCACATATCTGTCTCAGCTTGTGGGAGAAAACAGGAGGGAGGGAACCTAACAGGGAGGGAAGGACGGAAAGGAAGAATGTAGTTGGAGCTCCTCATGTGATTTCTGTTTCTTTTGGTTTTTCAAAGCTGCTCAGCGATTACATCTTAAGGACTGCAGTAACTTTTTCCATAGCCTCCCTGCTTCCCTGTTTTTCCAACTCTCTTTTTTTCTATTTTTTCACCCTCCTGCAGCAGACTTCCCCCTTTTTTTCTGTCAGAGTGACGTTTAGGTGAAGTTCCTGGCCTTTTTTGTAGTGGCTTAGTTTACAGAAGGTAGAAGAGGAGCTGGTGGAGCTGTGGTCTCTGAGCTGTCAAAGGTGGGATGTGTGTAAACTAAAGGAGCTGTTTCTCTTCACAGGAGACTAAAGAGGAAGGAAAGGCAAGGAGACAGGGACCATAAGGGCGAGACAAGGACGAAGGTGAATGAGAAGGTTCTGCTAAGTTTGTTTGACAGAGGAGGAGGAGGAGGAGGAGCACCAGCCTAGGGGGAAGCCACCACGTATTCTCCTAACTGTAACGAGACAGGATGAGGTACCAGGGCAGGGTAAGATATGCATCATGATGCTTTTTGTTGTCTTTTCATGCTTATTGTTGCTCTTTGAATCATCATCTTTACTCAGACAGTAACTCCGATGAAGCCAGAGAGGGAAAAACAAAACAACAATGAGTCACGTAGGGAGGATTCTGGTTTTCATACAAACTGTAACTGAATCTTTCCAAAGAGGATAAATGTGGGATTTTCCCACCTTATTCTGCATTAGTGGTGTGCAGCCAGTCGTAGTACCAGACCAGCTCGTCCTGGTGGTGGTGGGGCATGCCTTATAAGGAATGTAATCTGGTTGTAGTCAGTCCAGCGTGGGTTTGTGGGGCCAAGCCACCCTCCCCACTGGCTGTCAATGCAGCTGCACCTACAGACCTGCTGCTCAAAGGCTGATCCCACCATACTGGGTCTGTCAGAGGAAGTTCTCACTGATGGAACCACTGGCCTTGGGTCAGGTTTCTGATAGTAATTAAGCTGTAGGGATTCCACCGTTTTCTGTTTACGACTTTCTCTGATGCTCAAGGATCTCAGCCAAAAGGATTTTCACTTTCCCAGTGAGCTAATGAAACTTACTGTGGGGGCTGCAGCCTGTGATTAAACATGTTTAAAATAATCACAGCTGGTCTTTTTTATCTGAATTTCCTCAAGGCACTTTACTTCTTCAGGCTAGTAATTTGAGCTCATTATCTACTGTGCGGCGTTCCCGTATGTCCTTGCAGGAAATTGACGAAAATTCAAATATAAACACATTGAACGGTTGTTTGTTTTCAAAGTCCATAGAGTTGTCTTGTACTGCATGACAGCCAGACTTTGAATTTCTGGTTTTCAAACACTTTTCTTAACCTTCTTAGCTGGTCAGATTATTCATAAGCATTTAGGTACACATCCTTTTGTTTAATGGCCACACGTTGACCACATTAACCCTTTCTGAGCAGAGACACCACTGATTCCTGCACTAGACTGAGCTTCATTTATTCAAAATCTTTTGACCTCATGTGCCAGATTGAATGTGTTTGTGACCCAGATATGGCCCAAGAGCCACCAGTTGATGATCAGGGCTTCAAGATTGAATTTTCTTGCCCTTGTAAGTCAACTACTGTGTGGAACAAGGCATCTCTCTGCTAGCGGGTATTTTGGTCCAGCAATGCAATTCCTGGAACTGAAGTCATTAGACTCATGACTCATAACCACAAGAGCCTTAAAGTTTTTTTTTTTTTTGTGTCTTTTGAGTTGTGAGAGGTGCAAATGGATTTTTACTTCAGTGAAATTTGTTAGATTTTGCGCATCTACTGCACATTTAATAAAATGTCAAACAAGCCTGCAATGAAACTGATATAAAACTGAATGCTACATATTGGTGTGGAGGACCTCTTAGAGCAGTGATGTAAACATGTCAAGATTTAAACTAGTGTAAATTTTCTTGTGTGACGTTGCTCCTGAGCACCAGGATGACAGGTCACCTTAAAGAGCTGCCCCACCTCTCTAGCAGCAATCTCAGGATATTTTTCTTCATGTGTGAACTCCCCTCTAGTGAACACCAGCTCTGAACGTGACCCTAACATTCCTTACATATATCCTTTGGAAAATCACTGCACTTTCTGTAGGAAGCCCACCTGCAAGTGGGAGAACAATGCTGCTGAAGTGAAGCAGGGAGGAGAGGCCTCGGTGGAAGTGTTCGCCGGCTTTTCCTTTGCACTTGGCTCTGTTCCACTGTTGTCCTCTTGTTTGTTTCTCCACATCAAGTGTTCAGAGATAATGACCTTTTAGCAGCGTTAACCAGCTAAATGAGGCCCCTGAGAGGCTCTTGGAAGAAAAACAGAAGTCCCATGGAAGTCTAGCCCCTTTCTTCCACTTCTTTTTATAAATGTGGAGGAGAAGGGCTGCTCCTCTGGCTGAATAGGGTCCTCTCAGTTTGGCTGGAGTGTAGCGGACTGATGGCACACTGAATTGATTTTTTCTGGATTATTCTAATCAGTAAGTATAGACTAGTAATACTTGGTTTCTTTGTGTGTGTGTGTGTGTGTGTGTGTGTGTGTGTGTGTGTGTGTGTGTGTGTGTGTGTGTGTGTGTGTGTGTGTGTGTGTGTGTGTGTGTGTGTGTGGGTGTGGGTGCATGACTCTATCAGATTGTGTCATGCTTTGTCTGCCCTCTGCAGTTTTCCCAGCTGCTGCTGACATGTAAACACATCTTCATAGAGATTAAACCTTGAGTGGGTCCAGGCGTGTTTGTACCGTACATAAACTGTAATCTACCATCTCCCCGTTACACAATCTTGTTTGTTTATCATTCTGATTCCTTAAATTCCCAATCTTGGTGAGTCTAGGAGGAACTGCAGCTTGTTTTTGGTCTTGTGTCCTGATGTTTTATACGTGTCGTTTAAATAACTCCTCTCTCTGTAAACTGGTTCCATTGTGCTGAATGCCACTGGTGGCATACCCTTTAATCCTGAGAACCAGATGTTAGAAAGTGAGTTAGTAAATGAAACGAGGCCTTTTGTGCCCCCTGCTGCCATTGTTGAGATACTACATAAATTGAAGACTAATACTCTCCTATTTGCACCTCCCTTTCCTTTCTGTGTAGGAGGTGGACGTTGAAGGACGAGTGCGTCTGGTGATGGAGAGTGCACTGACAGCCCGGGACCGGGTCGGGGTGCAGGACTTTGTTCTGCTGGAAAACTACAACAGCGAAGCAGCTTTCATTGAGAACTTGAGGCGACGCTTCAGGGAAAACCTCATCTATGTAATTGAACAAAACCATCTTTATATGTTCTAAGAAAACATTTCAGTCAGTGTGGTGATCCATAACTTCAGCTCGTCTCTTCCTCAGACGTATATCGGGTCAGTGTTGGTGTCGGTGAATCCTTACAAAGAGCTGGAGATTTACTCCAAGCAGCAGATGGAGCGTTACAGAGGGGTCAGCTTTTATGAAATATCACCTCACATGTGAGTCGCTGTATGGGAACCAGACACTTTGGGTTCACTTTGTCTTTAGGACATTTGAAAACAAACAAACATGATGATTATTTGTTGTTTTAAAAAACATATTACTTATTATAATAGAAAAAACACAGATCTATCAGAGAATGCATTATTATTATTATTATTATTATTATTATTATTATTATTATTAATAATAATAATAATAAAAATAGCTGTGCAGTGGTGCAGTGATTAGAGCTGTTGCCTTGCAGCAAGAAGGTCCTGGGTTTGCTTCCCGGCCTGGGATCTTTCTGCATGGACTTTGCATGTTCTCCCTGTGCATGCGTGGGTTCTCTCCGGGTCCTCCGGCTTCCTCCCACAGTCCAAAACATGACTGTTTTTAGGTTGATTGGTCTGTCTAAATTGTCCTTAGGTGTGAGTGTGTGTGTGTGCATGATTGTTTGTCCTGTGTGTCTCTGTGTTGCCCTGCGATGGACTGGCAACATGCAGTTTCCGTGTACTAATCAGGCAGGGTACACCCTGGACAGAGAGTCCAGGATTGCCCATTGACCGCTGGAGATAGCCCCCCCCCCCCCCCCCCCCCACCCCCACCCCGGCGACCCTACATGGACAAAGCGGGTTCAGACAATGGATGGATGGATGGATAATAATAAGAATACGAATAATTGTCTTTGTACTTTAGCAATATTTAGCAACAAAGAAAAGCAAACATTGTCTTTCTTAATTATTTTTTTATTGTCAGATTTATTTCATCGTTCTGGAATGCTTTATTATTTATTTCTCTGACCATATTACTGCGCTTTCTGTTATTTCTTCAGTTTTTGTTATAGTTTCTTTATTATTTTATTTATAATAAGTGAATTATTTTAGAAATCTTTTCATTACTTTAAATTTAAAAAGTAGCTTGTTTTGATTTCCAAACTGTTGCCTTTTTACTTTTATTTGCCTCTTCACCATTCCTGAACTTTCATAACATAAAGAATAAATTACTAAGAAGAACGCTGGCTTTTGTGGTACATCTGTAGCTCATCTGTGGATCCTTCTTGTGTTTTTCACCAGCTATGCCGTATCAGACAACACTTACCGAGCCATGAGGACCGAGAGGAAGGACCAGTGTATTCTTATCTCGGGTGAGAGTGGTGCAGGTAAAACTGAAGCCTCTAAGAAGATCCTCCTGTACTACGCTGTCACCTGCCCCACTAACCATCACCTGGTTACCCTTGGCGACCGCCTCCTGCAGTCTAACCCTGTCCTGGAGGTGTGTTCAAAAGATAATCTGATCCGTTTATTTACTTACACAGATTTTTTCTGCTTTGTTTGACTTTATTAAAGCATAATTTCCTCTAATTTTCCACCGTAGATGAAATCCTTTTTTGTTGTATTTTTTTGTAAAGGCGTTTGGCAATGCCAAAACACTGAGGAACGACAACTCCAGCCGCTTTGGGAAATACATGGATATCCAGTTTGACTTTAAGGTGAATGTTTGATTTAGAATTCCTAAACGCTTTCCCGGAAGTTATAACGGTGTTCGGTCACGAGAGACTTAAAACCTGCGATTCTGAGAACAAATAAACTGAATCTAACAGAGATGTCCTTCTCTCATTGTTCCGTTTGTAAGGGAGCACCGATTGGTGGCCACATCCTGAACTACCTGCTGGAAAAGTCTCGGGTCGTGCACCAGAACCACGGAGAAAGAAACTTTCACATCTTCTATCAGCTCCTCGATGGAGGCGAAGACGACCTGCTGAACTCACTGAACCTGGAGAGAAACCCTCAGAGCTACAGCTATCTGGTCAAGGTGCTGACTGATGGGATGTTAGCTGGTAGAAGTTCCTGAAGCTGCAGCCTAACTTTTTTACATTTGAACAGGGTAACTGTCCCAGAGTCAGCTCCATAAATGACAAGAATAGTTGGAAAGTTGTGATGAAGGCTCTTGATGTGATTGGCTTCACCCCAGAAGAAGTGCAGGTAACGCAGACAGCTGCTGAAGACAACACTTAATATCATATATCTGCTGTTTACCTTCAAACTTCTAACATTACACAAACATTTAGAATAGCTGGATCCTCTACAAGGCAGTTTTCAGCTGTTTTTCTCATGTCTGACCTCAGAAGTTGCTCAACATCATCGCCAGTGTTCTCCATCTGGGTAACACTCTCTTTGGGGAAGGAGAGGAAGGAGAAACTTATATCACCACTGAGACACAGCTATCAAATATTGCAAAGGTCAGAGCAGGCCCTCAAGTTTTACTGGATGCTCAAATATGCAGAAAAGCAACAGATGTGTTGTTGTCGTGCTGCAGCTGCTGGGTGTTGATGGCTTGGCCCTGAAGGAGGCACTTACTCACAAGAAACTGACAGCCAAAGGAGAGGAGGTGACTGTCCTCTCCACCATTTTACAAAGGTTTTTCTTTTAGAAGATTTTATGCAACAGTTTTTATTTGCTTTGTGTATTGCAGATGATCAGTCCACTGAGTTTTGAGCAGGCTGTCTCGGCCCGTGATGCTTTAGCCAAGGCTGTGTATGGTCGGACCTTCAGCTGGCTGGTGGAGAAGATCAACCAGTCCCTGGCTGTCAAGGTGCTGGGTGTACCAGCTGTCAGATTAGTTCTAAAATAAATATATTTGAGGCACCTGCTGTGTTTTACCATGATTGTGGACTTTGTTAATGCAGGAAGAACTCTATCACAGCAGCAAAGGCTCTTCTGTCATTGGGCTTCTAGATATTTATGGCTTTGAGGTTCTGCAGTGCAACAGGTAAAGCTAATATTCATTCTCTGCTTTATTTTGCATCTCAGTCTGCATAAACATGGTCTCTGTTTGAATTATTTCCCTGCAGTTTTGAGCAGTTCTGCATCAACTACTGCAACGAGAAGCTCCAGCAGCTGTTCATCGAGCTGACACTCAGATCTGAGCAGGAGGAGTACGAGACAGAAGGGCTTGCAGTGAGTTCAACAGCAAATTCTTCTGACATACTGGGTAATATTTACATCTCCTTAATGACATAACACAACATTGTGGTGCTTAAAATGCAGTGGGAGCCAGTGCAATACTTCGACAACAAGATCATTTGTGACCTGATAGAGGAGAAGCACAAAGGCATCATCTCCATTCTGGTGAGGACGGGATCAGCTGTCCGTCCACATGTTGCTGTTTGCTAATGTAAATACTGTGACTGTCTTTTAGGACGAGGAGTGTCTGAGACCAGGAGAGACATGTGATATCTCCTTTTTGGAGAAGTTGGAGGACACAGTTGGTGGTCATCCCCATTTTGTCACGTAAGAATCATCCATACTTTCACGCTACCAGAGAGCAGTTAGATCTGCTCGTAATAACTATTTTTCTGCTATCATTTCACAGCATCATGGAGACCAGTCCAGGCTGTACAGCACAGTTAACTCCCTGCTACTGTTAAATGAGTCTGATGGTCTAAATCCTACTGTTGCTTTATGCACAGAGCTACAGAGCTTTTTCCTCAACAAGATCCTTGGTATTAGGCTTAGCCTCCAGCCTCAAATACACACTATCCATGTAGAACCGCCAGATCCACCTGCCTTCTCAGACTTTGCTCCTGTTCAGCTTGCTGACTTGATGAAACTGATTAGCTCCATGAAGCCAGCTGGCTCTTCGGTGGACTGCCTCCCGGCTAAATTGGTGCGTGACGCGGTGTCTGCGCTGAGCCCGGCACTCATGAACATTTTTAACATTAGCCTCAGCACTGGAGTGTTCCCTAAGGTTTTTAAAGATGCGGTTGTTCAGCCGATATTGAAAAAACCTGGGTTGGATCCCTCCACTTATGACAACTTCCGCCCTATATCGAAAGTCCCGTTTCTCTCGAAGGTCCTTGAGAAAATTGTGCATGGCCAGATCTCTGCCCATATGAATAGCAACTCGTTGTTGGATGTATTTCAGTCAGCCTTTAGACCAAACCATAGCACTGAGTCTGCTTTGATTAGGGTGCTAAATGACATTCTGGTGGCATCTGACTCTGGGTCTATGGTACTGCTGCTCCAGCTGGACCTTTCAGCGGCTTTTGATACGGTCGATCACCATATTTTATTGGATCGGCTTGGGTTGGGGTATTGGGGTGGCGCTTAAATGGTTCCGCTCCTACCTATCAAACCGTACCATCTCTGTACAGATTGGTGACTGTGCATCCTCCAGTCTTCCACTGCCTTGGGGGGTGCCGCAAGGTTCCGTTCTTGGGCCATTGCTGTTTTCAATCTACCTTCTGCCTCTGGGCAATATCCTGAATCAGCATGGCCTGAGCTACCACATCTACGCAGATGACTGTCAGCTATACGTGGAAATGGACGAGAAAAATGCAGGCTCGAAATTGGCTGCATGTATGGATGACGTGAAGGGCTGGCTGGCATCCAACTTCTTAAAACTGAATGAAAAGAAGTCTGAGTTTATTGTTTTTGACCCCTGCAACCACCATGGCTCTCACCCTGTTTGTGACCTTTTAACCCTTAACCCCAAACAGTGTGTGACGAGTCTCGGGGTCAAGCTGGATGCTGGACTCACAATGGCCCCACAGATAAACTCTGTAGTGAGGTCTTGTTTTTATCAGCTTCGCCGCCTTACTCACCTCAGACGAATCCTGAAACTGAGGCATTTGGAGTCAGTCATTCATGCATTCATTACCTCTCGCCTGGACTATGCAAATGCCCTACTCATTGGTGTTCCGGACTCTGCCCTGAATCGGCTGCAGGTTGTTCAGAACGCTGCTGCCAGGTTCTTGACGGGTACACACTGACGTAGCCACATTACCCCTGTCCTGGAACATCTTCACTGGCTCCCTGTCATTTTCAGAGTGCAGTTTAAGTTACTGACTTTTGTTTTTAAAGCACTCAATGACCTGGCACCTTCCTACCTCTCTGCCCTTCTCACTCCATATGTGCCCACCCGCTCGTTGAGGTCGGCTGACCTTTTGCTGCTGTATACGCCGCGGATGAGACTCAAATCGCGGGGGGATCGAGCATTTGTCCATGCTGCCCCAAAGCTATGGAACTCATTGCCCATTGGAGTTCGGCAGGCTACATCTCTGGCCGTTTTTAAATCTCGTTTAAAGACCCACTTTTACACTTTGGCTTTTAGACAGTGACTCGTTTTAGTGTTTTATTGTGTCATTGTTTTAATGTGCTCTTAGTATTCATCATGTTTTTCTGCTTTTAATTGAGATTTTTATCCTTTGTTTTAGCTCCTTGTAATGGTGTGTTTTGTTTTAGCCTGTGCAGCACTTTGGGCAGCTCCCATGCTGCATTTTAAATGTGCTATATAAATAAACTATGCTATGCTATGCTATACTTCTGTGCGGGATACCACAGGGCTCAATTTCCGATCCAGTAATATTTAATTTTTATGTGCTCTTCCTTGCATTTGTGATTCAGAAACATATTTGACAGCATTATGTGTGAAACGTGTTACTAAATCATCATTCATTTGAAATTCTTTTTTTAGTTCATGTTGTGAAGAGCATCTATTTGTGGGTGTTTCAGGCACAAGCTGGCAAATGGAAAAGCACGCAGAGTAATGAGTCGGGAGGAGTTCCGGCTGCTGCATTACGCTGGGGAGGTCAACTATAACGTCAACGGTGAGTCGTAATTCATTTTTGAGCATTTCTGCACACATTTCCTTTTTAAAACGGCAACATTTACTACAAAGCAGCAACCTGCTGTTATTTTAATGTCAACCATTGCTCCCACTTGTTCAGGTTTCCTGGACAAGAACAACGATTTACTGAGCAGGAACCTGAAAGAGGTGAAGATAATGAAAACAAACACATGGCATCAGTTGAGCGAAGATGCGAATGGGAGAGGGTGTGTTGTGTTGCTTTGTTCTCATGTGGTTTTGTGGTTTGGTTTGTGCTCAGGTCGTGTGTCAGTCAGACAACCAGATCCTAAGTTACTGCTTCCGCAGAGAGGAAGCCATCGACCAGAAACGTCCAGGGATGGTGTGAATCAGCCTCTCTGTTTCTTGCACAAAGACACAAATGAGACACAGAAGCACAAAACAAACATAAACCACTCCACAAATTCATGTTGTTTTCTCTTCAGGCTGCTTATCAGTTCAAAAACAGTTTGATGAAACTGATGGAGATCCTGATGTCTAAAGAGCCGTCCTACGTGCGTTGCATCAAACCGAATGATGCTAAGCAGCCAGGTACAAGAGAGAAGTTTAGCCTTAAAAATTGAAGTCAGATTGCAGATTTATTTTATTTTATCCAATTCAGCCTTACTTGATTATAACTGTAAATTGTTGCTTATATAACTGTGTGATAAATAATCTGTCTGCAGGACGGTTTGATGAAGTTCTGGTTCGACACCAGGTGAAGTATTTGGGTCTTATGGAGAACCTGAGGGTCAGGAGAGCTGGGTTCGCCTACCGCCGTCGCTTTGAAGCGTTCTTGCAGAGGTGACTCACCTTTTCTTCAGATGACTCGCAACTGCTGTTTGTTCTGTTGAACATTTTCTTTATTATGGTGTGTAAACTTCTTTAGGTACAAGCCCCTGTGTCCCGAAACGTGGCCCAACTGGCACGGGAAGCTGGTGGATGGGGTGTCTGCACTGGTCAGCCATCTTGGCTACAAAGCAGAGGAGTTCAAACTGGGCAGGTAATCAAAGATAAAAAGAAAATTATGGAAAGTTTTTATTTAGCTGAAAACTTGTCATGTAAGCAAAAGTGAAATTGAATGCAATAATCCTGGATTTATGCTGTGATGCTGTTCAATCACAGATTTAATCCTGGATTAAAACTCCTTTTAAACAGCATCAGGAAAAGCCCCCTTTCCCACGCCTGAGCTTGATACAATAGACCGAAACAAAAAACTAAAGAGAAGAACAGCTCATTGAGAAAATACCAAACTTCAGCATCATGGCATGAAGAGTCCAGGTGTTTCACCAGCCTGCAGGCCTGAAATGTCTCCTGCTAAAGATATTTGATGCATTAAGGAGTAAAAAATTAGTCAGAGGAAAAAAAGCTTGTTACTAGGATTCTGTCGGGAAAGTTTCGTCTTCATTTGTTGTAAAATTTCAGCTTTACATGAATAAAATGTGACATAAATGTTTGTTCCTCACTCTCTGTGCGTGCATGCATGTGTGTGTGTGTGTGTGTGTGTGTGTTTGTGTGTGTGTGTGTGTGCATGCGTGTGTGTGTGTAGATCCAAAATCTTCATCCGTTTCCCTAAAACTCTCTTCACTACGGAGGACGCCCTGGAGGCTAAGAAGCCAGAGATCGGTATGCAGCACTGATTCATGACAGCCTTATAACACGTGAGGTATGATGGCCTCAGGTGAATGTTACCTGTGAGAGAGACTCTTATTTCAGGTTGTCAGGAAAGGTAATGATTCCCATAGAGGCCCATTTTCTGCATGAACACATTTTCACACATTATTGAAGTAATTATTGGACATACAGTAATGAACAAAGGCTGAACAATCACAATTTCAGTGGAAACCTTCACAAGAGGATGTTTGGACCTCGTTAAATGAAGCTAAAATAACTTCTTCTTTGTTCTGCTGCAGCGGTGGTCCTGCAGAAGTCCTGGCGAGGCTACAGAGAGTGGGCCAACTATCAGCGCATCAGACATGCAGGTTTCCTCCCATCTACCCCATTTCTGACTTGGTGCTTTTGGTGTAGCTTTTTTGGTAGTTATGCATGCATGAATGTGTGTAGTGATCGTGATCCAGTCGGCGTGGCGAGGAATGAAAGCACGCAGGAGGGCGAAACGGCGTCGTCAGGCTGCAGAGTTGATACGCAGGTGCATGCCTATTGTGTGATTTTGGTCCTAACTTTGCCTTGGGTCCATATTTATTCCCACATATTGTTTCTGTTCATTCTTTAGACTCATAAAAGGCTTCATCTACCGTCATGAGGATTACTGCCCGGAAAACCAGTACTTCCTGGACCATGTGCGCTACTCCTTCCTCAAAAAGCTGAGTAAAAACCTGCCTACAAGTGTTCTGGACAAAAGCTGGCTGACACCTCCTCCCTCTCTTGTTGAAGTACGCACAAAGACTCAATAAACCCAGATGATTCATCCTTTTTAGAGGTCATTGAGAAGGAACAAAATGTGAGCAAGGCTTACTGATGAGCGTTTTGCATCCTCCACAGGCCTCTGAACATCTGCAGACGCTGCACATGCGAAACATGGTCATCAATTACTGCAGGAGAGTCCAGCCTGAATGGAAGAAGCAGGTACTCTGACTATGGATAACATTATTATTATTGCCCCTCATATCTAAATCAGTCTGAAAGTCTTTACTCTTGTGTTTGTCCTTCATCCAGATGATGCAGAAGGTTGTAGCGAGTGAGATCTTCAAGGACCAGAAGGACAACTATCCTCTGAGTGTTGGGAGGCTGTTTTTGGACTCCAGACTCGGTACACGTTCACACAAACACTGCTAAACGCTTTTTTTGTGTAACATTTACCAACTTTTTCCATTGGTCCATGCAGAACGGGAGCAGATCAGTCTCAAAGTCCTCCAGACTCTCGGCAGTGAAAAAGTGCAGGTGATCATGCTGGGATTACGCGATGAGGATGAATATAAATGCTGCTCGGCGGTGATGTGTCTCCTTGCTCTTCTCAGTACGGCATCTCTGTGATCAAGTATGACAGAAGGGGCTTCAAGCCTCGAGCCCGTCAGCTGCTCCTCATGAACTCCTTTGCTGTGCTGGTGGACCGGACCAAGATCAAGCAGAGGATTGATTATGCTATTCTGAGAGGTGAAGTCCACCCACACTGGCTTTTATTAATCACATTTTGTTAGAATGTTTGTCCTGTGGTGTCTGTCTCTAATGTGAGGGCTGCACCTGGCGGTAAGGCGTTTCCTCTTTTCAGTGTTGCACTACGTTTAGCTGTTTGGTGTTTGGGACTCGCGAAAACTGATTTAATTTCTCTGTACTAGGATATCTCTGAGTTATTGTAGCACATAAGCACGCTAAAACACACATTTTCTGTTGTTCCACCTAGCTTTTAGGGAACCATTTGAGTTCGCACGCAGTTTATTTGGTGTTGAACAGTTTGCTCGTCCAGTTAGCTTAGCCTCAGCACGGCTATGGCTACTTCTGTCTCTGCTTCTCCGCCTCCTATCTCTTGCTCTCTGTGTCAGATGTTTAGTTACTCCTCTGCCTCCTTTAGCGATAATGGTACGTGTAATAAATGTAGCATTTTTGTAGCTTTGGAAGCGAGGGTGTCGGAATTGGAGGCCCGGCTCCGCGCTGTTGAAAAACCCGTAAACAGCCGTAGCTACTTAGCTAGCGTGGGGCTAACTAGCTCAGAACCACCCCGTAGCGATCCTCCAGCAGAATCCGAGCAGCCGGGTGGGTGACGGTACGCAGGAAGCATAGAACCCAGCCTGTGGGCCACCACCAACCCGTCCACGTTTCTAATAGATTTTCCCCGCTCAGTGACGCGCCCGCTGACAATCATTGGCAGCTCTATAGTCAGAAACGTGGCATTAGAGGCTCCAGCAACCATACTTAAATGTTTACCTGGGGCCAGAGCAGGCGACATTAAATCTCATCTGAAACTGCTGGCTAAGGATAAGCGTAAATACAGTAAGATTGTTATTCACGCTGGCGGTAATGACACCGCCGATCGGAATTCACTAAAATTAATGTTGCTTCGGTGTGCAAGTTTGCCAAAACAATGTCAGACTCCGTAATTTTCTCTGGCCCCCTGCCTGATCGGACCAGTGACGACATGTTTAGCCGCATGCTGTCCTTCAACCGCTGGCTGTCTAGGTGGTGTCCTGAAAACAACGTGGGCTACATTGATAATAGGAAAACTTTTTGGGGAAAACCTGGTCTGATGCGGAGAGACGGCATCCATCCCTCTTTGGATGGAGCAGCTCTTCTTTCTAGGAACATGGCCAGTTTTATTAGTCCTCCATGGCAACCCAGGGTCCAGACCAGGAAGCAGAGTCGTAGTTTAACACACCCCTCTGCAGCTTCTGTACTGTTACCCACCCACTACCCCATAGAGACAGTGTCCTGCCCACGGCCAAAACCACACAGATTAAATATCAGGCTTAATAAAGCAAATCATGGAAATCTCATAAATATTAGAACAAATTCAACTGAGCAGAAAACTAGAAAAATTAAATGTGGTTGTTGAACATTAGATCCATTTTTTCTAAGACTTTGTTAGTTAATGACTTGATTTGTGATAATCAGATCTCTTTGCTCTCTCTCACAGAATCCTGGCTGCAGCAAGAGGACTATGTTAGCTTAAACGAGTCGACTCCTTCAAATTATTTAAATCATCATATTGCTCAAAGTCCGGGGCGAGGAGGAGGAGTAGCAACCATTTTTCATTCGGATTTATTAATCAGTCCCTTACAGATTATTAGTTACAGTTCATTCGAACATCTTATTCTTAGTTTTCCTAATCCAGATTGCAAAATTGTAAAACCACTCTTGTTTGTAGTTTTATATCGTCCACCAGGCCCTTACTCTGAGTTTTGGATCAGATCTCTGATTTTTTATCTGATTTGGTGCTAAATACTGATAAGGTCATGGTAGTGGGGGATTTTAATATTCATGTGGACATTGAAAATGATAGCCTCAATGTAGCCTTTAGTAATACCCTAGACTCAATTGGTTTTACTCAAAGAATACATAGCTCCACCCACTCCTGCCATCATACATTAGAACTTGTGCTGACTTATGGCATAGAGTGTGAGGAAATAACGATCTTTCAACATAATCAAGTCCTCTCGGACCACTTTCTGATAACCTTTGAGTTTTTTATAACTGAGTTCTCGAGACATGAAAGTAAATTTCACTATAGTCGGTCTCTATCTGACAACGCAGTTGCATCTTTTGAATCAACTGTTCCATCTTTACTGTCCTCAGCATCTCAGAGGCATGTAGCAGAGGGCAATATTTTCAGTTCTAGCCCCTCACAAATTGATGTCTTAGTTAATCATGTTAATTCCTCTTTACGTGTGGCATTAGATGATGTTGCCCCTTTAAAAAAGAAGGTAATTAGGGACAGGAAGTTGGCTCCCTGGTTTAACTCTCATTTACGAGCCTTAAAACAAAACTCTAGGAAATTGGAGAGAACATGGCGCTCTACACACCATGAGGAGGCCTACCTATCCTGGAAAAATAGTCTTGTGCTTTATAAAAATAAGCTTAGACAAACTAGAACTGCTTATTTCTCAGCATTAATTGAGGAGAATAAGCATAATCCTAAATTTCTTTTCAGTACAGTTGCTAAACTTACACAGAATCATAGCTCTGAGCCATTTATTCCCTTAGCCCTCAGCAGCAATGACTTCATGGGATTTTTTACAAGTAAAATTAATTCTATTAGAAACAAAATCTTTAGCATCTTCCCTAATGCGATTTCTTCTTCCTCAGTAAGTGAGGCAGCATCAGAGGTGACTGTAGAACCTCATCTGTGCTTGAACCGTTTTGATCCAGTTGAGCTTTCAGAGTTATCAAAAATATTAGCTTCATCTAAACCTTCAACTTGCATTTTGGATCCAATCCCAACCAAATTATTTAAAGAAGCATTTCCTTTGGTTACTGCCCCCATTCTTGATATAATCAATCTATCCTTAGTAAATGGATATGTACCACAGGATTTTAAGGTTGCTGTAATCAAACCTTCACTTAAGAAGCCTTCTCTGGATCCAGATGACCCAATGAATTATAGACCAATATCTAACCTTCCATTTTTATCCAAAGTCCTGGAGAAAATAGTGGCCATCCAAGTATGTGAGCATTTAAACTCTAATGCTCTGTTTGAGGAATTTCAGTCTGGTTTTAGAGAGGATCACAGCACTGAAACTGCATTAGTGAGAGTTACAAATGATATTCTCATGGCCTCAGACAAGAATCTTGTGTCTGTTCTAGTCTTGTTAGATCTCAGTGCTGCCTTTGACACAGTTGATCACAATGTTCTTGTAGAAAGACTTGAACATGTTGTAGGGATCAAAGGAACAGCGCTAGGCTGGTTTAAATCCTACCTGTCTGACAGATTTCATTTTGTAAATGTACATGACAAATCTTCTTCATACTCCAGGGTTACTTGTGGAGTACCACAGGGTTCAGTGCTTGGACCAATTCTTTTTACTATGTATATGCTCCCAATTGGTAAAATCACTAGAAAGCATGGGATAAACTTCCACTGTTATGCTGACGATACTCAGTTATATTTATCCATTAACCCAGATGAACCTAATCAGTTGGGTAGATTACAGGCTTGTCTTGAGGACATAAAAAATTGGATGACTCTAAACTTTTTGCTTTTAAATCAAGAAAAGACTGAAGTTCTCATCTTTGGACCAGAAATCCAGAAAAGGAAATTGCTTAGTCAATCACCTGACCTGAATGGCATTACATTAATCTCCGAGAACAAAGTAAGGAACCTTGGTGTTATCTTTGACCAGGACATGTCATTCAAATCCCAGGTTAAACAGGTTTGCAATATTTCCTTTTTCCACCTTCGGAATATTGCTAAGATTAGAAGCATCCTTTCCAGGAGTGATGCTGAAAAACTAGTTCATGCATTTATTACATCAAGACTGGATTACTGTAATTCATTACTCTCAGGAAGTCCTCAGAATGTAGTTAAAAGTCTTTAGCTTGTCTAAAAGGCTGCAGCTAGAGTTCTGATGAGAATTAAAAAGAGAGATCATATATCTCCTGTCTTAGCTTCCATTCATTGGCTACCTGTTAAATTCAGAATAGATTTTAAGATCCTTCTTCTCACATATAAAGCTCTTAATAATCAAGCTCCATCATACATCAGTGATCTGATTGTTCCATACGTTCCTAACCGAGCACTTCGCTCTCAGACTGCAGGTTTACTGGTGGTTCCCAGAATATGTAAAATTAGGATGGGAGGCAGATCTTTTAGTTATCAGGCTCCTCTCCTGTGGAACCAGCTCCCAGCTTGTCCGTGATGCAGACATCTTGTCTACTTTTAAGACTAGGCTTAAAACATTTTTATTTGATAGGGCCTATGGTTAAAATCTGATGTTAGCCTAAATCTGGACAAGTGGGGGAGTAGAGGGAGGTGGAGTGTACAGTCGGTAAAGACGGCTCTCCCTTGCCCTGCCTCCAACATGCCTACATCTAAAAGGCTAGATTATCCAGAGTTATCTCTGTAGTTATGCTGCTATAGGCTTAGACTGCTGGAGGATACACTGACCACTTTTCACACTCTACTACTTTCTTCTACAATCTGTTCTTTAACTGTATTATTTTCTGCAATTTCAGCTGTTAACTTTATTTTCTCTCTAAGTGTTTTTCTCCCCAGAAGAAGCTACAATGATGTTCTGCTGAGCTGTGGTGGCCTCATGGAGGGGGCCATCGTCTGGCACACTGCTACTAACCACTTAAACTTTTTGCTTTCCTTGACGTTGGATGTGCTACTGGTAGTTTATCCATTTAATTATATATCCACTAGGATAAATACAATAAAGTTTATCTCTCACCAAATAGAATATTTACTAAGAAATCACGATATAACTATAGACACATTACTTTGTCTTGTGTGTGTGTGTGTGTGTGTGTGTGTGTGTGTGTGTGTGTGTGTGTGTGTGTGTGTGTGTGAGTGTGTGTGTGTGCGTGCGTGCGTGCGTGCGTGTGTGTGTGTGTGTGTGTGTGTGTGTGTGTGTGTGTGTGTGTGTGTGTTCGCCTGCTCTGTCTTCTCGATCCCCAGTGAGTCGTGGTGGATGGCTGCTTATACTGAGCCAGGATTCTCTGGAGGTTTCTTCCTGTTAAAAGGGAGTTTTCCTCTCCACTGTCGCTTTATGCTTGCTTAGTATGAGGATTGCTGTAAAGTCACTGGCACTAGTCAGTGACTTGATGCAATTTGCTGGGTTCTTTATTTAGGAAACATTATTTCTCACTGGCTTAATGAACTGACCTGAATTGGAATGTTTATTATGTGAAGTGCCTTGAGACGACTCTTGTCGTGATTTGGCGCTATATAAATAAAATTGAATTGAATTGAATTGAATGTGATGATTTGTCTGAATTTTACTATAATATCTTGTGAATCTGGGAAAATTTGAACAAAACTCAGAGAAATCATCAGATTTTCCACTTCTTCTAATCCAAGATGGCTGCTACAGCTTTATCAAGCACAGATTATCATCCCCGTCACGTTCAAGTGATCAAACTTAATATTATTTGACCTTCAGCAGTCAAAGTACTTGAATTTACTTTCAGCAGAAATATCCATGGCAACCAAACTGATTATGCCTCGGGTTATCTTCAGGAAAAATTTTGAGCGGTTTGTGAAGGTTTTGAACCTGTAGTCGATTCAGTTTTCTTGCTGAAAAGTTATTTTCGTTGTGATCGTGTTGTGTAGATAAATGAGTTCAAACCAGATTGTTCTTTTGAACCAGGCATCTCAGTGAGCTCCCTAATGGATGGGATGGTTGTTCTGCATGTGCCGTGTGAGGATAACAAACAGAAGGTACAGCAGAACAAGGCACTCGTGTCTGTTTTCTACAGACAGCTACTTTAAATCCTGCTGGTGTTCCTCAGGGCGACGCTGTCATACACTGCAGCCACGTGATCGAGCTGGTGACTAAACTATCCATGCTGGCCGGCAAGACCAGCTACGTGAACGTCAGTCCTGGCAGGTGAGACTAGGGCTGCCTGGTTCATCTTGTGGGTGTGAAGTTTTCCAACATGATCTCCTGATGTGTTTCCTCCGTTGTGGAACGCAGCATTCGCGTCGCTGTGGCCCGGAACAAAGAAGGAATAATTGATTTCATCAGGGGTTCGGAGCTGAAGGTGGCCAAAGGCAAACGAGGACATCTGGTCGTGGTGAGTCAGCAACTGTTCTCGTGTCATGTGAGGAGTCTGCAGGGAGGAGGCATGGCTGCTTTTGTTTTGTTTGTTTTTAAAGAGAAACATTTCATCCAGCTGACTATCTTAAATCTGACTGGACTCCTCAGATTGCTCCTCGGATCGCCGCCACCTGAAGAGAACCAGATCGATCCTCCCACCCGAGGCACACTGTTTTTGTCAGTGTACAGCAGACAGAAGCAGACCAAAGAATGCAAAAATATACTCCACAAGAAGAACTATTAACTACCAGTAACTATTTAAACATTACAAGCTGGTGAAACAAACTTTTGTTTTGAAATCGCTTTATTGTTGGACACGCACACAAATGTAAAAATCTCTCTAACACTGTATCTCCTTACTCCTGGATAACTTAAGCAAACAACTTTTAAATAAATAACATGTCAATAAATAAGTCAATAAATAGTAAATATTTCGTCGGAAAGTCCAGAAGTTTAGAGTTGTGGTAAAAAAAAAGGAAACAGGATGTTGGGATGTCCTCTGAGAGTTGTCTCTGACTTCCAGTTAGAGGTGAGACAGAAACTGGAAAATACCCCAAAAAAATGTTTTGATATCACCGCTGAAAAGAATACCAGAGTCCCGAGTACCAAACTGTGTTAGTCCAACTGTGTTTCCCATTCTTGTTTTATGACATTCCAGCTTTTCCCCGTTTTTTCTGGCTGTTTTCCTCTCATGAGAGCGGTTTTGAAGCCAACAGAAGAAAGTCTCTTGCCAGCTTTGTGAGGTAAAGATCCAGGTCCCTCAGGACGATGTAGCCCTCCACTCGGCTGTCCCACAACGTTTTCACGCTTCCCTCTGGGTGCATGTGTACAATACTAAGTGCCGGCCTAATCCAGGAGTTCCTCATTAATTTCATCTGGATGAAGAAAGCAAAACAAAGATCATGAGAACAGATTTAGTGTCACTTCCTTTGTGGGGACATGCTCTAATGTTGTCGGGTGACAGTAAGACTGCGGATACCTGACTGCTGACTTGGCTCATCAGGTCCCGTAGATCCAGCTGAATGTGCCTGAAGTGCTGGATTAAACTGTGCTGGGTGGCGTGCACAGTGTTCAGCTCCATCTGCTCCCTCTCCAACTGTTTTCTCTTCTTTTCCAGCATGTTCCAGTAGACCTGCATGTCCCTGAACGCACCATGCAGCCGATCCCGGTCCTAAAAGCACGACAGGAGACAGCCCAAAAATTACATCATGGAAAACCTTGCACAACTCTGCTATCTGTGTTTGATGCTCTTAAAAGGGGAATTCCACTCAAATTTTCATTGAAGTTTATACTCTGCAGGAGCAGACATCCAAATTAGGCCTTTTTTAACATTTTCTGTCCTTATTAGACACAAAAACTCAAAAATCCTTAAAAAATTTACTAAAAACTTTGCATATTTTAAGGACAGCAGCTAGCAAGTGAGTGAGGGCTTTTTTTCAATTAAATAAGTATGAAACCGATACTAACCGATAAACTGAGCCAACTGTAGAAGTCAGTGGAAAGTGAAGGCAGTTCCCTCAGGTGTCTGCTTCTGTCCTCAAAATGTACATTTCCCATCTGCTCCTCCTTCTTTTAAATGAAGAAAAAATGTTATCGACAACAAGAAAGATGCATTTGCACAGAAATAAGGGTTATTTTCAGTACTCACATAGTTTCTCAGTAGATGCTGCACGCTGGCCCGAGTGGATCTTGTGAGGTGAAATGAGTTTTTGTACATTTGCCTCTGATTGAAGGGGGTTGGCGCTGACTCCACATGGAGCACAACACAACAAAGGATGGAGACAATCCACCAAACAGTCATCTGAAACAGACATGGGACCTTTAGCGTCATAAACCTGTTGTTTACAGATGTCTAACAGTCTTTGGGGCAAGAAAGAGCAGAATACAGTGCTGAGTTCGGGGGGGGGGGGGGGGGGTTGCATATTTGGAATCTGGAGTTTTTATATATATTTTTAAGAAGAAATTCCGCATCACATGTTCAATCTTTCCCCACCATCTGGTTAACATGCTTCATTTCTTGTGCAACTCGTTTCCACTGTAGCTGCTGCAGTTGCACAAGCATGCAGAACTACCTTAATTCCTCTTAAGTTGTTTCACTCTGAAAGGAAGTGTTGGGTACATGTGGCCTAGCACCTGAAAATGTCTCTACACCAGATGCTGGTCCACAGCCAGCAGACCATCATCCCAGCTGGGTCGCAAGAACCAGCTTGTTAAATAAAAAGTCCCTGTTCTGGGGATTTTATTGAATTGCATGTTGTATCACAACTTTCTGGAGCTTTCTGCTCAATTTTGTGACTCAGGACATCGCCACATTTTCTCATTCCTTGTAAATATCACTAAAAAAAAGTGTTTTTTTTCTCCATATAGAAGTAGAAGACAAACTAAAGTGCTGACGTTCAGTCCTGGTCATCAGTTCTATCAGCGTGCATGCTTTAGTTTTCTTCCTACCTCGATCCCCTTTAGGGTCGGATCAGGTGTGTAAAAGCAGGGTGATGGCCCCTGATGATCAGGGTTGGACACCACTTCTCAAATCCAACATTACTGTCTGATGGTGGCAGAGGAGTTAAGTGCCCGCCCTGTAACCTGAGGGTTGCAGGTTTGAATCCCATCCATCTTTCTGACACTTAACCCGCCTTAACCCATGGTGCCAGTGTTTGGCAGCCTCGTTTCTGTCAGTGCACCCCAGTGCAGCTGTGGCTATAATGTAGCTCATCACCACCAGCATATGGATGTGTGTGTGCATGGATAAATTACAGGTTATGTTGAAATGTGCCTTGGGGGACTGTAGAACCCTAGAAGGTGCTATAACAGATACAGGCCATTGACCATTCGTTTTTCCCATTTACTCAAAATTAAATGGAAACGCTTAAACGAACGTGTAAAATTTCATTATTCTTGTGCTTTATTCTCATACATCAAGCATGTAACATACAAATGTGTGTGTGTGTGTGTGTGTGTGTGTGTGTGTGTGTGTGTGTGTGTGTGTGTGTGTGTGTGTGTGTGTGTGTGTGTGTGTGTGTGTGTGTGTGTTGTGTGTGTTGGGCTTACCTTGAGGAGTAGTGTGCTCCACTCTTGTGCTTTGATGAAGCTCCTGTACAGTAGCCACTATTTATATATGTTCTTACTTTCAGTTTCCTCCTAGTTTCTCTCCCCCCTCCTCCCTCCTTTTCTCACCCTCTTTCTCGCTTGCCACAAATGTTTCAGCGTCTTGAAGTCATAATTTGATTTTCGTTTTCTCTATGACTCATGAGTTACAGTGGCCAATAAGGAAGTGTGTCATCATTAAAGAGAAGCTGAATTATCTGAATTTAATAGAAAAACTTTAAACTCAGTTTTATAATGAAGTCTGTCAGTTATTTTACATGGCAAAAAAATGTTGGCAAAATTTTCTCCAGTTCGGATTGTTGGCTTTGATAGCAAAAGTGAAAATTTGCTGAAACTACAAAATTCTGAAACTTCTGTTTTTTTTTTTGTTTGTTTTTTGGGTGAGTTTTTTAAAGTGTGCACACATTTTAAGAGGATGTGGAGTTGAGTCTTGACTCTGCATCTTCAGGGAATATTTCAGCGTCTCATGATTCTCACAGTGTCTGTATATCTAAAAAAAATTTGGAAAACAATAAAAAAATAACTCTGTCAACGTGATTGTTGTCAGTAATTATAGGAAATGGAAGACCTGGTTTAACCTGATAATCTAAAAACAAGTGATCAGTCATTAGAGGCCATTTTTGAACAGTCACATGTAAATTTGGTTGAAATGTGGGTTTTATGACCATGAATGTTTTTATTTTTTATCACTTATTCTATAAATAAATGCAATTAATAATGCAAACTGTCTGCAGACAATTTTATGACAGCAAAGAAATTGTAAAGGTGGGAACTAATTAAGCAACATTATTTTAAAGAACAAAGGTTTTTAAGTAAAGCAAACTGCAGATTTTTTGTATCTTTAAGTAAATGTTAGCAGTTTGGGGAAAAGCCAAATGTTTAGTCATCTGAAGACCTGAAGCAATAAAATCATGAAAAAAAAATATTTAAATTTCAAATCAAGTATTTATCAACAAATCCATTTTTATGGCTTTGGTTTGTTTTTCTCACAAACCTGGAGGCTCATGTCAATAATTGCAAACTAGTTTTGTTTTTATGAACTAAATACAAATTGAGAATTTTCTTAAACCTTCCTTTGTTTTTATTTTGTTCACAGCGTGTTTTGGGAAAAAACATGGTAGCTCTTGCAAAACAAGAATCTCCACTAGTCCACGTGTACAGTGCAGGTTTCTGCATTTCAACCCAAAAACACAACAGTTACTCATAACAAGACTGAAAGAAGGGAAGGTTTAAAATGACCTGTGTTTGGGGAGAAGTTTCACAGTGACTGCCTAACATATGTGAGTAGAGGCTAAAACCACAGAGCTTAGATGTTCAGAGTCTGAATGCAAAATAAAATAGAATAAACCTTTTTAATATTTTGCATTCACAATTTATTCAGTTTTTTTTTTCAGATTATTTTTTTTTCCGAAACTGTCTCACTGCTTGTCCTGACATGCATGTGTGTGGTCTGGAGGAAACCAGAATACCTGGAGAAAACCCACGCATGCATGGGGGGTACACACTAACTGCACAGAAAGGCAGCAGCAGCGCTACTATCTGCTGCCACGTAGCTTTACTTTTTCATTTATTTCAAGCTAATAACTGCTTTAGTTATGATCTTCTTTGATGTGCCAATCTGCTAACATGGGTCACACCTGTTCTAATATGGTTAGAGCTGTTCTGCCTGTACACATTGTTTTATTGTTACATTTCCAATTTTAGCATTATTTGCAATACACTTGGCTTTTTAAAAATTGTTTTGGCTTGATAGAAAAAGAGTTGCAAATGAGCGCCACCTGATTAGTATTTCAGTGTTTTCAGGTCAAATTAGTTAAAAGAACCAATAAGGGGGAAAAAATACATGTCCAAATACAGAGCCTTGATTGACGCCACAGCTAACTAAACAACATGACATAATAGACATGATGTGTATCCTCAACAATTGAAAGCACAAACTTTGTTTAATTACCTTTCATAATGTTTGGTTTATGGGTTCAAGTCAGAAGTGGGACATGCAGACTTTTGTTAAACAGCCTTGTTATAATTGAAATCACATTGAAAAAGAGAAAATCAAGTAATTGTTCTGAGAACCTTAAAGCTGCCATAGCAAAGTTGGAAAACATATTAGCTTAAAACATTTTTTCATATCTCTTAACAATGTTCTAACATAATATAGCTATAAATATATTGTGGAGATTTTAAAAACGAAGAAAAAATTATAGTTGTTCTCTCGCATTTGTCTAAAAACCTCAGCCAGTAACACGTTTCAGACTGAAAGCCTCCATTGTCTCACTGAACTGCTGCACTCCGCTCTTCCCTGGGTCTTCCATTCGTTACACACCACTGGAGTGAGAGGTTCTCTGCTCAATAATATCAAAGGAGGAGAAATAGTCAGCTGCTACCACTTCAACTTCAGTACAAACTACCAGAGTCCCAACAAGAAAAACACAATTTGAAGTTACAAACAAAAACAAAAAGACATTTGGACCTAAGAAACTGCAACTGGGGTTCAGCACTGTCTCGTTTCCTCTGGCATCGCAGGTTTCTGGTTCCGGCAGAAGCATCTCAGGGAACATACTGAGGGCAAGGGTGACCGTGCTTGTGTTCACAAGCTAGCTGGTTCTGCAGATTCACTAAAACAGATTTAATCCCTGGAAAGTAGATTGCAGAACTGTCAGTGAGTTTGACTTTTCATGAGAAATGAGTGACGTTAACATGAACATGAGTTACAACAATGCCACCAAGAAAAACAAGGCTCCTGGTGGTTTCTGGGGATTTTTATCTAACATCTTTTTACATCTAAACGTGCTTTACAATATTAATGAACCAATGAAACAAAACATATCTTTAATTAATTGCCACCTTATCGCTGCAAACGGTCAACGTCGCATGGACGTGCAGATCATGTCTATATCGAGTCCGTCGGTCCAGACCACATCTGTAGGATGTCCAAACTAGGTTATTGCACATTTCTGGGACAGACAGAAAAAAAATGATCTTCCTCTGAGTGACTTTGAATAATAAAGGTTATCATTTGACCTGCTAATATTGTGTCACTGTTAAAACTTCTATATTTAAAAACACAAATGATGCCATGTTGTGCACGATGCAGGAATTACTGAAAACTGCCACTTCATTCATCAGGGTAATTCCCTTTAGACAAAAAAAGAAAACGATTAGCTGCAGTTGAACTGTGACAATGTGGTCATGGAAGAGGAAGAGACACAGGAACAGAAGGGCTTTCCTTATTTTCGCTACCCTCCCCCAGACCAGGGATACGGTAACATTAAATTTCCCTTTACTCTCAGTCTATTTTTGGTTTCCTTTGTGGTTTCAAACATCCCTTTAAGTTTTGGTATGTGTTTCCTTCATTCTTGAAACTTTTTGTGCTGCAAACAAGCATGCATCTACTGTGTTATCATAAACTCATCTCGTTTTAATCATGTGCTTATTATTAAGAAGACCCCGAGTCATCTAGTCACTGTTTTTCTTCTGTCACAGAGGCTGCTGAGAGGCTGAAAAGGCTTTAGTAAAAACCTATTAGGCAGAATTGAGTTAAATGTCAAAGAAATCTGGCTCATGATGACATCCAGACAAACAGAAGTCACAAAGGTGGAACTCATTTCTGGCTTGCTTTGCTCAATTTATTTGCTTCTAACTCTGCAGCCGCTCAATTCCACTGTTTCACCTTTCAAAATAAACACAAAATTCTAAGACAAATTAGTTGTTATTCAGTCTGATGTCATTTAGGTCTCTGCTGGATCATTTCAAATCTGAAAACATTAACATTATTATTGGTTTGAGCAAAGATTTGCTTTAATACTCCATGATTTTGCTCATCAACGCAAGAGCATTTTATTAGCTAGCATATGGGTGAGTAGTATAAACAATACCAAAATAATCCATCTATGCATATAAAAATCTTTAAATGAGTTCTGAACTAAGATTTTGAGTTGACAAATGATAAAGCTATTTAGGTCAAATGTTGAAAATGTCTTCTCGATCTCACAGTATTGCAAAATCTTTCATATTTTACAGTTTTTTATTTTAACTGTGTGTTTTACCTCTTTTTTTCGTTTTACTATCTATCTTTGATTTTATTCCCTTGCTCTTTTGCTCTTTGTCTTGATTGTCATTTTTGAATCACGAATTTTGCTCTACAGCATTTTGGTGATTTTAATGTTTTAGGAATAAACTGACAAGATCTGTTAAGGTATGAAGGTATGTGAATGACTCTCGGTCACTACCTCATATAAACTGTGTACGAGCGTAAAACTGACTCCAACCACTTATTTGTGTTTACTAAGGTCATTTAGCTTTGGCGACCACCTTGAATGGGGCTTGCATCCAGTAATTACGTTCAAAGATTTTCATTCAAAATTTATTTTGCGTTTCAGGTAATTTTCTAGCACACAGACATTCATCCAAACTCAGAAGAAACCCTAAAAAACGATTTAGAATACAGTAACACCTAATCGTGCCAAGAAAAACTTTGTTTAGTCCTATTAATACAAAACCTACAGAGATTAAATATGAGGTCAAATTATAATCATTTGGCCAGTGGGCAGTTTTGCTGTCAGCATCACAATCAGTTAACCTGAATAATAAAAACCTGATATTAAATAAAATAAAACAAGAGCAGGCAGCGAGATTACCATGCAAAGAGAAGTGAGAAACTCTCCTCTCATCTCACCCCCCCCCCCCCCCACACACACACACACACACACACACACACACACACCTTTCTCACACACACGCATGCACACAACAACAGCTCTTGTGATGACTTCCCGGTGAAACATTTATTGTCATTAACTCTTTCTTCTGTGGGTATTTCTGCTGGAGAGAAGCAAAACGTGACTTTCACGTTGGCAGAACAACAACAGCAATGATAATAAGAAAAAGAAGAAGAAATTTTTTTTCAGCGCCTCTGAATATAAAAATGACAAGGAAAAATTCACAAGAACAAAAAGAAATAAAAAAGAGATTAAAAATATATTGTAATAAAAAAGGAAAGAAATAAAACTAAAAACTCTTAAAAAAGACAAAAATAAAGGAGAAAAGGTATTACCGGATCCCGAGAAAGAGAGAATTGGTAGAAACAGCAGAATGAAGCAAAGCTAGTGATGAAGAATCAACAGAAGGTAATGAAAAAGCCTGAACAGGTGAGTTTTCAGCTGCTTTTTAAAGGAGACCATTGAGTCCACTGATCTCAGGCTCAGGGGGAGAGAGTTCCAGAGTCTGGGGACAACACAGCAGCAAGTGATCTGTCACCTTTGGTCTGTAGCCTGGTGCGCTGCACAACCAGAAGACTTTGGTCACTGGACCTCAGGGACCCGCTGGGGGTGAAGGGACTGAGAAGATCACCAATGTTAGGTGGTGTTTGTCCATGTAAGGCCAGAACCAGGATATTGAAATGAACCTTGAAGTTACCATCAGTGGAGCTGGAGGAAAAGTGGGGTGATGTGGGTGTGTTTGGAGGATTTGGTCAGAAGCTGAGCACAGGCATTCTGAACCACCTGTAGACGGTTCAGGGAGGTTCTGAAGATGGCGACTGTGTGATGCCAAAAACTATCAACCGATCAAGGTGAAAAATAATTTGCTACGTTGTGCATTAAACAAGACAAAAACCAACGGAAATTGAAAAAGTAGCACAGAAAGAACATAAATAGGAGATTCGGGGAGGTTTTACTGTAAGTGAAAAGCGAGTTGCAGTTCTCTAACTGTGAGGAGATGAAAGTGTGGATAACAATCTCAAGTTCAGAGAGAGACAGACCTCGGCTTAGCAATGCTCCTAAGATGGAAGAAGGAACTGATATGAGGATCCAGGGTGAGAGCTGGGTCAAAGGTCACACCAAGATTCCTGATGGAGGGTTTGGTGTGAGAAGCAAGCTGACCAAGAGAGCCTCTGACTTTGGGAACCAGCTTGTCTGGGGCACAGATGAGGATCTCAGTCTTGTCATTGTTCAGCTGTCGAAAGTTTCCAGCCATAAAAAAGTCTAAGCAAGTGTGTTCAGCACAACTTATGGGACAAATTCAACGATTTCACTTCTCCCTGGGCCTCCTGGGGGACTTTAAAGCTCATTTTTGGGAGGAACGGCACCCCCTGATCTAAATCCGAGCTGTGTTTGTTATTGGGCTTCTGTGATCATCTGGATTTTCCGCAATGAACATCATGTTCAGATATAGAGGTGTCCATTTGTGCTCTTGGCACCAGAATACCTTAGGCCGCAATACAATGATCAATTTTGTTGTTGTCTCATCTAATCTGCGGCCGCATGTCTTGGACACGTGGGTGAAGAGGGGGCGGAGCTATCAACTGACTACTACCTGGTGGTGATTTGGCTTCGATGGTGGTGGGGGGTGGGGGGGGGTGGGGGGGGACGCCGGTCAGACCTGGCAGGCCCAAACTCGTTGTGAGGGACTGGTGGGGACGTCTGGCAGAGTTTTCTGTCAGAAGGAGCTTCAATTCCCACCTCCAACAGAACTTCCAAAATGTTCCAGAGGAGGTGGGGACATTGAGTCAGAGTGGGCCCTGTTCTGTGCTTCTGTTGTTGAGAAGGCCGACCGCAGCTTTGGCCGCAGGGTCGTTGGTGCCTGTCATGGCAGCAACCCCTAAACCCACTGGTGGACATCGGTGGTTAGGGATGTCGTCAGGCTTAAAAAAAGAGTCCTGTTGGGTCTGTTTAGCCTGTGGGACTCTGAAGGCAACTGATGGATACCAGCATTCCAAGCAAAATGCAGCTTGGCCCCGAAGGCAAAAACCCAGGTGTGGTAGAAGTTTGTTGAGACTATGGAACAAGATTTCTGTATGGCTTTGAGGAGATTCTGGTCCACCATCCGGCATCTCAGGAAGGGAAAGCAGCAGAGGTGTGGACTCGAGTCACATGACTTGGAATCGAGTCTTTAATTTAATGACTTCTGACTTGAGTTGATTAAATCTATGGAGACTTACGACTTGACTCGGATTTGAATGCCAATGACTTGCGACTTGAACTGACTTGCATCTGTTGACTTGATGATGAGTTGAGCATATTTGATATTTTAGCACAAAGTGGCACGACATGGACAAAAATCATAAATCATTCTTTAAGCTTTATTTCTGGGATTTATTTATTATTTATTGTCATTAAATTGAAGTTGGACAGATGACTTGATTATGACTTGAAAATTCAAAGTTAAGGACTTGGACTTGACTTTGACTTCCACATATTTGACTTTGGACTAGACTTGGAATTGGTTGTCTTTGACTTGCAATTGACTCGAGACTTGACTGGAAATACTTGTGACTTACTTGTGACTTGCAAAGCAGTGACTTGGTCACACCTCTGGAAAGCAGTGTGCTACCAACACTGTTAAGTGGGGACATGGTGCTGCTGACCTCAACTTGGGACGTTGTGGATTGGTGGACGGAGAATGTCGAAGACCTCCTCAATCCCGCACATCTTCCACTGAGTAAGTGGAGTTTGGGGACATTGGGTTGGGCTCTCTAATCTCTGGGGCGGAGGTCACTGAGGTGGTCAAAAAAAACCTTGGTGGAAAAGCTCTGGTGGTGGATGAAATCCACCCAGAGTTCCTTGACATTATGGGGTCTCATTTATCAAACATTGCGTAGAATCCTTACTAAAACCGTACTTAAGCTCAGCAAAAATAATGTACTTACGCCAAGTAGGTTTGTGATCTATCAAACATGGAGTACGCACAGCTGCACGCAATCTCCGCTTCATAAATCGGAGGCTAAAGAGAATGTTTCTCAGCTGCATTTCAGTCACATCCCGCCTTCACCACGCCCACTTACTGCCATAAATAGTCAATGCAAAGTGCTTTGTGGATCTCATGCATATACATAAGCCGGCTGTTGCAGCGCTCCGCCAATGACATGGCGACCGTAGATCAAGGCAGATCAAGGAAGCGCAATTTCACAGAAGCAGAAATTGATGTATCTGTGGGTGAGGCGGAGAAATGAAAGGAAGTGCTTTTGCAAAACAAATAAGAGAAAATCCACGGAGTGGCACAGCGTTGCTGAAGCGGTCAATGTTGTGAATTCTTCAGAGAGATCTGTGGCGGATATTAAAAAAAATGGTCCAATCAGGATTTGAACCCCATACTCCCAGGTGAAAGTCACACATGCTAACCAGTCAGCCAGAGATCTTCCTTGTCCAAATAGCCAGGGCGCATGATCAATTGGGTCACAGTGACTAGACACACTGTCACAGACGTATGACATTCTGTCTCAATCTGTCCCCCTGCTGATATTCTGCATTCCGTATTCTGCGATTCAGGCTGTGTGTGAGTGTGCGCGCATTTGTGTGTACGCACGCGTGTGTGTGCGTGTGTTGGGTCTTGTTCTGTGTGAAAACGAAGCAGTACAAGTGATAATGCTGCAGGATTTCATAATTTTATCCTTCTCAGCAGCAGCACTGCAGGTGCTCTCCATGTCCAAAATGTGCTTAAGCAAGGTCCTTAGTCAACTTAAAGTTGCGCACCTTTTTCCGCTAAGTTTTCTTTCATAAATCCCAAAGTTTGCGTGGAAACTTGCTTACGCAGTTTTTCTACCCCGTTTTGTGCGTAAGCAAGCTTGAGAAATGAGTCCCCTGGATGTTTGGTTTTTCTTAATCTCTTCTTGTATTTTACCAATACTGACATGACTCCCAACCCTTCACCCTCCTCTGCCTTCATGCAGCACACCTGGTCTCATCATCAAGCCCCAGCCAAGCCCTGTTTCCCTGACTACCACAATCAGCTTCATCCACTTCACCTGCTTCTGACTCCTCAGCTCATCACTCACACCTGTTTCCCCTGCTACAAAAGAACCAGCCATCCAGTCATTCAGTGCCAAATTATTGAAGACTTCGTGCCAGTAAATTCTCCAGCAATTCACCCTGCCTGATCTCTGCCTCCGGACCTCGTTTTTCTCCTGACCCCTGCCTGAACTCTGCCTGCCTCCACGACCTTCGCCTGTCCTCAACCTCGCCTCTTGCCTGTTCCCCGCATCTGCATGTCTGATCTGGTTTTGACTCTCGCCTCCTCTCCGACTCTGTCTCCAGCCTCGCCCAACTCTGGTAACTCTGCTTCAAATAAAGACTTTTTTTATATATTTTTTTTACTGTGTTTGGCGTCTTCACGGGTCTTCCTTGTTCAGTTCATGACAAATGCTGTTTTAAGTGTTGTGACTGCCTTTAACAGTATTTTATCTCTGTTTTGTATTTTATGTGCTCTTCCTTTATGCATAATGACTGCTTTGTGCAGCACTTAGGTCAGCTGCCTTATAAATCAACCTGACTTGACTTTTAGGGGTAGACGCGACTCTGCAATATTGCATGGATGGCAGGGGCAGTTCCACTGGATTGGTAGACTGGGGGGGGGGGGTGGTCCCCTTATTTAAAAAGGGGCACTGTGGGATGTGTTCCAACTACATGGGGATCACACCAGGGATGTGTCCAGGGAGTGGCCTGGGGTAGCACATGCCACCCTTAGAATCTGATTGGCCACCCCAGGTGCCACCCTACTAAGTTCCAGTTTAAATTGACTTTACATTGTCGACAAAAGGCTTGAGTTGTAAACTCCAAAAATAGTGTGTGCACGCACCTTTAACATTGTCTTCTAGCCCAGGCCTACAGAACATTTCAGTAGTATTAATATTTATTATTTTTTTCATATTCACATAAATAGTATTTAGAGTCCCACTCAACTCCAGTTGGTGGCAATAATGCAGCAAGAAGTGACTTGCTAACCACCACAAAACTAGAAGATGAATAGAAAAAAATGGTGATTGTGCAATGTGAAACTCAAAAATTCACTAGAAAGTAAATAAATAAACGATTTGTGTACATAAGCATAACCATTGGTGCCACCCAGGCATAAACAAGTGCCCCACATGGGCCACCCCATTTTAAAAGTCCTGGTCACGGCTCTGGATCACACTCCTGAGCCTCCCTGGTCTATTCAGGGGTTCTGGATAGAAGGTCCATCGGATAGTTCAACCTCAGATTCAGGAGGAGCAATGTGGTATTTGTCCTGGCTGTGGAACACTGGACCAGCTCTATAGAGCTCCGGACGTCACGTGACTCTCAGAGAGTAGACGCCATGTTGGCAGGCAACAAATGTAAACAAATTGAACGGGATCAGCTTGGACTTTACTTTGTTGGAGTTTACTTCACACTTTAAAACCGAAGAAATCATTTTATATAGTCAGAAATTAAATAGACTAAACATCTCCGACCCTTACCGTGCCCCTGGGATACTTTTTAAAAATACCAGAAGCTGTTGGAGCGGACTTCTTACCGGACCTGGCCGGGGAACCCCTTGGGATTTCCCTGGAGGAGCTGGCCGAAGTGGCTGGAGAGAGGGAAGTCTGGGCCTCTCGACACTACTGCCCCCGCAACCCGACTCTAGATAAGCGGATGAAAATGGATGGATGGATGGATAAATAACAGATTTACATGTAAGTAGTTTAAATAGAGTGCTGTGCTGTTTGAATGTATAAACTGAACGCCAAGAGAACTCACTAGTTTGATTTTTTTTTTCTGTGAATAAAATAAATATGTCAGGCAGGAGCGTCTCAGGATCTGTTGGAGATCTCGGTGAGACAGATAATAGCAATCCAAAGTGCTTTTTATGTGTGATCGCACAATTGATCAACCATTGCTTAAAAATTAAATACAGCTTAGCCGGTTAATTGCTGTGATCATAAAACACGTTAGCGGCAGCACGCAGAACTCACGAGGCAACGTTTTACGTGATGTTTACTTGCTGCTATGAGTAATAAGACAGAAAAATCCACGGCAAAATAAGTTTAGGAAGCCCACTAAGAATCATAATAAAAGCATTTAAAATAAATACCATACACTG
This sequence comes from Nothobranchius furzeri, assembly GCF_043380555.1. Taxonomy (NCBI): domain Eukaryota; kingdom Metazoa; phylum Chordata; class Actinopteri; order Cyprinodontiformes; family Nothobranchiidae; genus Nothobranchius; species Nothobranchius furzeri. Next base: position 48,601,793 of record NC_091750.1, on the reverse strand, counting down.
TTGAGGAAACGTTGGTTTAAGTACCTGATATGAAGTGGTCGCTGCATAAGCAAAAACCTTTACACTCTGGATCTCACAGCTTCATTTTAGCCCGGTCACTAGCGCGTTTTATTACAATGATCCAACGTTTGCTGCGTTCCGGATCTTGGGGAATCCTGTAGATGGCTCATTGCTTATGTCGTCCGCGTCTGTTCTGCATCCTGGGGCACAACAGGAATCTACCATATTTCCCGTTTGAGTTTTCTGACAATAACAAATAGTCCAGCTGCGGGCTTCTGCCTGCCAATATGGCGCCGTTTTGATTTGAACTGTTGTATGCCGGGAGAAGTGACGTCAACTCCCGGAGCTCTATACCCTTGTAGGGCTTCTGGAGGGTGAGTGGAAGTTCGCTCAACCAATCTACATGTGTTTTATGAATTTGGAGAAGGCGTTTGATCGTGTCCCTCAGGGGGCCCTGTGGGGGGTACTCTGGGAGTACGGGGCACTAGGCCCCTTAATGTGACCAGTGTCAAAGCTTGGTCCACATTGCTGGCAGTAAGTCAGGCTTGTTTCCGGTGAGAGCTGGACTCTGCCAAGGCTGCCCTTTGTCACAGATTTTGTTCATAATTTTTATGGACAGGATTTCTAGGCGCAGCCAAGGTGTTGAGGGGATCCATTTTGGTGGCCTGAGGATCGAGTCTCTACTTTTTGCAGATGATGTGGTCCTGTTCTCCTGATCTCCGGCTTTTGCTAGAGCAGTTAGCTGGGATGAGAATCAGCTCCTCTAAATCCGAGAACATGGTTTTTTTTATCGGGAAAGGGTAGACAGCCTTCTACAGGTCAGAGATGGGGTTCTGCCTCAAGTGAAGGAGTTTAACCATCTCAGGGTCTTGTTCACGAGTGAGGAAAAACGGATGGGGACATTAATAGGCAGATTGGTGCTGCATCTGCAGTGATGCAAGCATTGTACCAGTCTCTTGTGGTGAAGAGAGAGGTGAGGTGGAAAGCAAAGCTCTTGATTTACCGGTAGATCTACATTGCCACCCTCACCTATGGTCACAAGATTTGGGTGGTGGCCAAAATGAGTTTTCTCCGCCGGGTGTCTGGGTTCTCCCTTAGAGAATGGGTGAGGAGCAGGGTCATCCAGGAGAGGCTTGGAGTCGACCTTCTGCTCCTCCACATCGAGAGGGGCCAGTTGAGGTGGCTCGAGCATCTGGTTGCCTCCTGGACACCTCCTTGGTGAGATTTTCTGGGCATGTCCAACCAGGAGAAGGCCTAATAGAAGACCCAGGACACGCTGGAGAGACTATATCTTTCGGCTGGCCAAGGAACACCTTAGGATTCCTCCAGAGGAGCTGGCCCAAGTGGCTTGGAAAGGGAAGCCGAAGGTGTTCCTTGCTTGAGCTGCTGCCCCTGCAACCTGACCCTGGATAAGCAGGAGAGTACAGATGGATGGATGGATGGATGGATGTGAGATTTCATAGAGGTAACCAAATATAAATTTCTATCATTGAAATTTAAAAATGTCCTTTTTAAAGAAAGCATAGAGGTGGCTCTGATGATATTAGAGGTTGCAAAACCACATATAACCAGTGAGTCATGGTTCTTTATTCTGATACTCTCATCTAAACCCCCGCACTCACTCTGACTAGACAAAGTTCTGCCAGTTAGATGTTTTCTGGTGAGAATTGACTCATTAGGGGTAATTTTAAAGAAATGTTTCATTTTCATACCGATTTCATCTCAGCTGACACTTTTTCTGCACTTCTAGTCTCCACAACCCTGTAATTTGTGTAAATCTTAACGTTGTTAATGTTCGTAAGCAGGATGTTAACATTTACCTCACATGAACCCTGATTGTCCTCTGTGGTCAGTCTCTTCCTTGCATGATCATGAGGCATTCAGCCAGACAAAAACAAGGACAGCTGTGCAATCACAACAAAAATTACCCAGATAGACTAAATACTTGTCCATTTGGGTCACCACCAGCCGGGCCATAGACTGACATGTTTAGACAGCTTGATGTTTGAAGGCTAGGGAGGGGGCGTCTACGTTTGCGTAAGAATCTCAGCCTGGACCAACCTCAGGACCTATAAAAGATGATGTGAAATTGTTGATAGCTAGGTGAGCTTGTGCTTAAATTTTTGCCTTCTTTATTATTTTGTGATTCCATTTGGACCAGGGAAATGTTTGCAACTATAGTGCTTTTTGTTTCCATTTGCTTGACCAGCGGCAGCCGTGCAGACCACCACCAGCACTGTCGTAAGAACCAGTCTTTATTCTAAAGTTTGGGTTTCTAATAAGCATATATATATATATATATATATATATATATATATATATATATATATATATATATATATATATATATATATATATATATATATATATATATATATATATATATATATATATACACACATATATTAATTGAAATTTTCCTTTCAGATTCCCCCAACATGACTGGATTAATGCGAGTGGTGAGTCTTTTTGGTGGGAGTACATTCTCTTTAGCATTTTAAAACATGTAAAACTATCCCCTTCTGCTTTTTAATTCAACCAGATGACCCTAAAGGGTGAGATGAGAGCAGTCGGTGCATTCACTTATGATTCGGTGGGTAAGAAACTGCGGTTCAGATCCAACGAGAGCCACCCCGCAAACTCCTCCCTTGGTTTGGACCTGCTGATGCTCTTTGAAGAGGTGACGCCTTCTGTTTCAGAGTTTCACATGAATCCATCTGGTGACCTGAAACTCAAATCTGTGGTCCCTTTTTTTTTTTGACAGGGGATTTTTTACGAGATTGACAGCAAAAACCAGAGCTGTGAGAAAAAGAAACTGCAAATGGACTTGCATCCGCTGGACATCCCTGACGACGCCACGTTTTCCTGCACGCTGACCTCTGGGAGCCTGTCCATTGAAGGAGAGGGGCTGAAAGTCAACATCTGGACAGGATCACTGACCAACATGAAAGGTGGAGTGGAGTAGAAAGGGTTTTTGTACACTTGTGTGGCTGAAATCATAACTCTCCCTCTGATTTCCTTCCCAGGCTCCTACTCCATGTCTGTAACTATGGGATGTTTGCCTGTCAGCACTTTCTATTTCACTGAAACCACCTCATTCTATTTCAGGTTGGTGACACGTTTTAAAACATTCTAGTGGATGCTAAGAACAATTCTACCATAAAACCCCTTGATCATTTTTTCATGTAATTTGTGCACTTTTATTTACAGCAACACGGATGTTGAACTTGAGGTCAAGGATCCAGATCTCCTTGTGGTTCCCTCATTTTGTCATGGAAAGCCTTTGGAGGAGACTCCTGAGGGGACAGTAAACAGTTTCCTGAATGAGTTCATGTAGATGAAACCTGCCAGTAGAAACGTTAACCTCAATCGAAACGCAACTCACTCGAATTTTCTCTTTTTCTTTTATGAGTTTACCTTTGACACTGAACTTCATCTCCTCTTGATGCCATCACTCGTTCTGCTACCTTAAAGCAAAAAATACTCATATTGCATTCATGCATTTTAATGTAAGAGGTAAGAGATAGCATGTACTACAGAAATAGACAATAGTACTAACAATCAGCGGCTCTTCAAGTTGGTGTACCACTTACAACACTTGTATGACACGATTAATGGAACAATAAAATGTCAAAGCTATTTAAAGCTTGTCTTGTTTTTGCCTGTTTAGCTTTTGAATGAGACGTTTTAGAACTACTTTATTAGCTGAAATAACTGCAAGAACTCTGAAGCGTTTTTTAAATTATACACAAAATATAAGGGGCATATGGCATATGTCATATGAAAAGATCTGTTTTTCTGCAGATTTCATCAGTTATACGATCAGTTATAAACTCTGCCATGGCTCATAGTTACTTTTGCTAAAATGAAAAAAAAAAACTAACTCATTATTTTCATTTTTCCACAGAATATTTACATTGAATTGCCATAAAAGAATGACAAGTACCAGTAAATAACTATTGAAGCTTTACCAAATTGAAATCTCTGTTTTGTAGCTAGCTGCTAATAGCTTCAGCTGTAGCTCGTTGGTATAATTTTGTTGAACACAAATAATAAAAATAGATTTGTTCAGATTTAATAGTTTAGTAGTTTATATGGGTGAAGACATTATGTCTTTCCCATTATTTAGATTAATTTAAAAACTGCAGAATTTTAAAGAGTAAAGTTAAGAAAAGTCTTAGAAAATGCAAACTCCAAACAGAAATTCCCAGCCCCGGGAAGCGAACCCGGTACTTTCTTGATGCAAGGCAATAGCTCTAACCATTACGCTACTGCATAGACAATAGAGTTTTAATTTGACCCATTTAAAATACAACATTTCGGCCACCTTGTCTTAATGAAGCTTTAAAAAATCTTAATGTTTTTAATAAACATTTTGGGAATTATAATATTATGAAGGAGAAGGGGGAGGATTTGAAGGGGATGAACCTGTATTGGTAAAGATAAAAGACTTCCTTAGTAGAAACACTAATTTCTTCAAAACACTGTTTTTTTTCCTTAAAAGAATGGGAAATTTGCGCCCTCTGGTGGCCACAAACAGCGGTAAGGAATAAAGAGAAGGTGGGAAAATGCTGCCCTCCGGTGGCTGTTTGCTGTAAGTGCACCTATTTCATTTTAGCCATTTAGAATAGATCATTTTAGCCTCCTTGTCTTAATGAAGCTTAAAAAAGTCAAAGAGTCAAAGAGCAAAGAGCAAAAGTTAATGAATGGGGAAATTGTACCCTCTGCTGGCAAAAAATAGAAAAACAATAGGATAGAAAGGGGAAGAAATCGTTGTTATTGTTGTTGTTAGCCTCAAGGGCAACATGTAGATTATCACTTGTAAGTCGCTTTGGACAAAAGCGTCTGCTAAATACATAAACATAAACAAGATGGGGAGTTGCTGTTCTCCAGTGTCTGAAAGTAGGTACTACACCTTTTGTCTTTTTAGCCATTTAGAAGACAATATTTAGCCTCCATAATCAAGCTTAATAACAGTAAATATCTGTTTTAGCTGATAATAGATCCAGCTGTTGCTCATGGACTTTATTCTTGTTGAAGATACATAATTAAAATAGATTTGTTAAGATTTAATAGTTAAGTATTTTGTATAAAGGAAGACATTATGACTTTTTCTATGTTTAGACTAACTGTGCTTTTGACACTAACTTAAAACCTGCAGTACTTTTAAGCGGTATTGTTTATTTTGAAGGAATCGACAGGAAGTGCGGTTGAGTTTGTGTCGTTAGGCTTTATCAAAGCTGCCTGTAGAAACAGCTTTGGTCCAGCACATGTTGCTAAATATCCTTAACATTGAAAGGCAGAAGATTGGGTTATTGTGTACCCCTTCAATTGACCTAAATAATACATAGAAATCCTTTCCGGACAAAGTGTGTGGCCATCAATGAAACCAAATGTCAGATTACATGTATAAGTTTGTAAAAGTTTATACCTGCAACCAAATAGAATTGCATTTTATTTTTACTGTTTGTTCTTTCTCTAAATAGATGTTTGCAAGACAAACATAGTAGAAAAACTTCCTCTCCTCCTGGTTGACCGAACTTCTCACCCTATCTTTTGAGCCCAGCCACCTTGCAGAGAAAACTGCCGTAAATCCTCTAATACAGGCCCGGGCCCGTATTTGACTCAAGCTCTTCAAGCTCCAGGCCTTTATTGGAAGGAGGGCCAGAATTAGAGGCAAGCCTCAATTTCTATTTGAGCAAAATGAACTAATGGTTCGCTGGAGTTTTTGACAAATAAAATTGCGCCCACATTTTCAAAGTTAAACACATTTCTTTTAACAACGGTAGTTTCTGCTTCAGCCCCCCCCCCCCCCCCCCCCCCGCGCAGCAGCCGCAAACTCACTGATGCACCTGCAGACTCAGTGTTCCTGCTGCTCTAAACATTAAAATAATTATTTCATTTTCTGTTCCTCACTTCTGATTACCTTCAGTGGGGTTTGTTTGTTGCAACCACCAGGTACAAAAACTAACTTGTTTTTATTTGACTATTTTTCTGTCCTGCCTGTTTATTATCTTCCTGCATCTCCTCTCAATCCCAAAGAAAAACTGCTACCTGGGTTCATATATATTCACCGTATGAGTTACCTTTGAACAGCAATTCTAAAAGATCTACCGACCGCAAAAACAACGGAGTGCTCGCCTGCCACATCAGTTAGGTGCGTCACCGAGGACAAACCAGGTGATGCGCCCCCGATCCACAGCAGCGAAACGCATCAGGCACAAATAAAAGAATAAAAGACAGAAAACATAAAAGGAAATGAGCCGACATGAACGATTGCATGCTAAATTAGTTTTTGAGGTGGCAACACCTGATTTGATAATGTTACTGTGGCCGTGCTCAGGAGGCAGATGTCTGGAGCGCGTCAACAATCAGAGCTTTGCATGCGCAAGCTGGTTAAGGTTAGGATGGGGGTGAGGGGAAGGTTAAATTGCAAGAGGGTAAATGTCACAATTTGGTTAAATGTCCGTTTTACAGCGGGTGTCGGTACCGACGCTCTGGCACAGCTCGTTACCTCCCGACGCGCAAGAGCCTGTCACCTGCTGACAGCGGGCTGCTGTCTTTTCCGAGGGCTGCATCTTACCGGTCATTATCACGTGACAGCGACTAGTCGATGACAGGCATACAAAGTCACTATAGAGCGGTGAAGTCGACTAGTGACTAGTTCATACAACCCCTACTGCTCCCCAGTGTTCTGCAGCATAATCAGCACTTTCTCTTTGAACTTGATATCAAATTTTCGCCTCCTCTTCGTCTCCGTACGGTTAAAGTTACCCTCGCGGTCTGTCACTGGCAAATCAAAAGTGAGACGGATGACACAACTGCCCCCCGTACTTGCTTGTTACCACATTCCACCCGGCCACAATAAAAATCCGGCCATTATTCACCTCCACCGACTCCGACACCGGCCAAAATATGATACCCGGCAGTTAATTAAATACAGGCTAATATTAGAGGATTTACAGTAATTTCGACCGCTTGTCCATGTGGCAGAGTGGAGTGAATTGCTCCACTTGCTGCCACTTCCTCTTGATTATGGAGCCAGCCAATCAGGGCCCTGGTGGCCACCTTTAAAAGACTCACCAGGGCAGGTGCGTTTAGGCTTCTGATTGCTGTTACTCCATCAGCATGGGGTGACTACTCCTTCCGTTCCACGAGCTGAGGGGGGTGGCGGAGCTTGGGCCTTCTCAGTCTGTCCCAAGTAGTGTTTGAGAAGAGGGCACAACTGAGGAGCAGTCAGCTGATAGAAGAGCAGCTTTGACTGAAATAAGCACTCGTTACAACCGAGGAATGCAGCAAAGCGTTTGTGAAGCCACAACACGCACAACCTTGAGGCGGATGGGCTACAACAGCAGAAGACCCCGCCGGGTACCACTCATCTCCACTACAAATAGGAAAAAGAGGTTACAATTTGCACCAGCTCACCAAAATTGGACAGTTGAAGACTGGAAAAATGTTGCCTGGTCTGATGAGTCTGGATTTCTGTTGAGACATTAAAATGGTCGAGTCAGAATTTTGCGTAAACAGAATGAGAACATGGATCCATCATGCCTTGTTACCGCTGTGCAGGCTGCTGGTGGTGGTGTAATGGTGTGGGGGAAGTTTTCTTGGCACACTTTAGGCCCCTTAGTGCCAACTGGGCATGGTTTAAATGCCACGGGCTACCTGAGCATTGTTTCTGACCATGTCCATCCCTTCATGACCACCATGTACCCATCCTCTGATGGCTACTTCCAGCAGGATAATGCACCATGTCATAAAGCTCCAATCATTTGAAATGGTTTCTTGAACATGACAATGAATTGACTGTACTACAACGGCCCCACAGTCACCAGATCTCAACCCGAAAGAGCATCTTTGGGATGTGGTGGAATGGGAGCTTCGTGCCATGGATGTGCATCCCAAAAATCTCCATCAACTGCAAGATGCTGTCCTACCAATATGGGCCAACATTTCTAAAGAACGCTTTCAGCACCTTGTTGAATCAATGCCATGTAGAATTAAGGCAGTTCTGAAGGAAAATGGAGTCAAACACCATATTAGTATGGTGTTCCTAATAATCCTTTAGGTGAGTGTAAAATAAAAAAGCGAAATGCAAAAATTTGCGGCCGCAGCAACCATTGGTCTGTAGCCTGGTGTGCTGCACAATCGGTAAGCTTTTGGTCACTGGACCTCAGGAACCTGCTGGGGGTGTACCTACCATTGACGTATATATATATATATATATATATATATATATATATATATATATATATATATATATATATATATATGTATATATAATGTCGATGGTAGGGAATGAGAAGGTCACTAATGTAAGATGGTGCTTGTCCATGTAAGGCCCTATAGACCAGAACTAGGATCTTGAAATGAACCCTGAAGTTGACTGGCAGCCAGTGAAGCTGGAGGAGAAGCGGGGTGATGTGGGTGTGTTTGGAGGACTTGGTCAGAAGCCGAGCACAGGCATTTTGAACCACCTGTAGACGGTTCAGGGAGGTTCTGCTCAGACACGTGAAAAGAGAGTTACAGTAGTGTAAGCGTGAGGAGATGAAGGTGTGGAGAACTGTCTCAAGTTCAGAGCGAGACAGAATGGGACTCAGCTTAGCAATGTTCCTGAGATGGAAGAAGGAAGAGCGAACAAGAGAACTGATGTGAGAATCCAGGGTGAGAGCTGGGCCAAAGGTCACGCCAAGATTCCTGACAAGAGACCAAATTTGAATGATAAATGACCCGCACTTGTATAGTGCCATTCAGAGCCAGTTCTCCAAAGTGCTTTACACTAGTGTAGAAATTAGATTACCAAAGCAAGGGTATTTCTTTATATTAGGGCTGGGCATTAAATCGGAAATTTATTGTTAATGAAATTTCTGATTATCAAGATAATGTCTCCCATGTCAATAAATTTGATAATATAAAAACTAAAAGATCTGTGCAGGTTGGCAATGTTCATGTCCCTTTAAGCTGAATCACCTTGAGTCAAGTAGAAATGTGACTCAACGTAATACAGAAGACAGCCCCATCTAGTGGACAACTTCTGTTTATGCGCTTATCGTCCATTTATCGTTATCAAGGTGAAATCCTTAATAAATCGTGACATTGATTTTAGACCATAACGCCCAGCCCTAGTTTACACTGAACAAAACATTTTAATTCAGAAAATTTGGAAATATTTTTATTAAAAAAGATTAATTGCAGGAAGTGACACAAGGTTGCTTTAAGGAAGTTCATTTAGTAAATGTATTTAATGTTTTTCCTTTTAACTTTAATAAGTGGTGAGCAATTCAAGAAATTCAAGCGCTAAGCAAATGAGCTCAAATCTGCAAACAGTACGAAGACGCAAATACTAAACTTTATTTACAAAGTAAGAATTTACATATTTACCAGAGAAACTACATTTCTGTTATAAATGTGAGATTACAGTAGGCCACACACACACACACACACACACACACACACACACACACACACACACACACACACACACACACACACACACACACACACACACACACACACACACACACACACACACACACCCCTAGTTGTCAGAGTCCATGTCGCTGTCTCCTCCGATAGATCTGAACTCTTCGCTCTCTTCATCTTCACTCAGCTGGGCCTGAGAGAGCACAGCTGGGCCTCTCCTCCGAGCTTCATCTTCTTCGTCTTCCTCCTCCTCTTCACTGATGCCGTACTCCTCTCCGTTTCCCATGCTGGACGGCTGTATCTGACTCTGACTCTGTGTCTCCTCGTAGCTGCCGTAACTTGGAAAAACAAGAGAGACAAACTGTCATTTAGAAGTGCAGAAAACCACATTTTAGGTCATTTAAACATCCACCATTACGGTCTAAATGTAAAACAATTCTATGATAATTATTTTTAACAATTTCCCACTCAGAAAAAAGCTCAAGATGTTTAAAACGTCCTTTCTCTCTCTCTCTGAGAAGTGTCTGTTGTACCTAATGTTGCTGTCCTCCATGTTTTCATTCCCGTCTCCTTCATAGGACATCATGCTCTCGTCCTGCTCCATGCCCATTCGGGCTATCTCCTGAGCTCTCCGAGGAGGCGGGGCTCGCAGATCCAACTCCCGGTCAGAGTCGCTGCCACTCTCTGAGAGCTGTATGGCTGCAGGGACACAAAACACACAAGGACAGTTTAGACAAGGTGGCTGGACATTTGGAGACATTTTTAAAGGTGTTTCCAAACCAGCGCTGTAAAGGAAGGGATAATTATTCATAACTGTTTCACTTAAAGCTCACAATTTAAGGTGAAACTGCAAAAAAACTACAAACAAGGACATCCTGTAAGAAAATATTTAAGAAGCAGGCAGCTTGTGTCTGAGCAGCAGATGTGGCCTCACAGGAGAAAGGGTTGTCTCCTTCTTCCTCACTGGCATCATCCTCTCCATCAGACATGAGCAGGTCCTGATACAGAACGCTGGATTGAGCCGGATGGCTTAATCTGCTGTGGTCTCCCTCCTCTTCCTCGTCCCGATCGTGTGGCCGTCTGCGAGATGGCAGCAACATCTCTTCATCATCTTCATCCTCCAGATCTCCGTCAGCATCCTCCGCCTGGAAACACAGGTATCATTAACACGTAACCCACATAGAACAATTTTAAAATGTAGACAAACACCTTAGTAGAAAATAATCCTGACAAATCAAGAGAACCTCCATAATTCATCTCTCTTACAGGAGCAGGAGTCTTGGGTTTGCCATCATCTTCCTCCTCAAAGCCCTCAATGTCCACATCTGAGTCTTCCTCTCTAGGTCTTCTGCCGTGTCGCCCCTGAGAGCCAAGATAAGAACTCGTAACTCACCTGTTAGAACGCTGTGTTCTTTATTTTACATGAACGGGAGCATAAAAAGTGCAGGATGAAGCTGGGATGCTCTGAGGAGAGGCAGCGTGTGGTTATGAGCCTTGTTTTAGACACTCTCCATACCTGCCCCCCTCTCTTCTCTGGAGCAACCACTAGAGGTCCCTCAGAGAAAAGGCTGCTGGGCTCTCTGGGCAGACTCCCTGAAGCCACGCTGTCAAACAGATCAGCAGGCTGGACAACGCCACACAGGAGTGGCAACGCACAAAGAAGAGACGTGACGCGAGGGCAGGAGTGACGGAGAGAAACAGGTTGGGAGAAAGAAGACACTACGGTGAAGAAACCTCACTGTACAGATATAACATGACAATCTGGAGGAAGGGGAGGGGTGTTAGCACAGTGCACAAGTGAAGAAAGAGCAGGACGGGCCAAGAAGCTATTGGAAGTTTAGTCTACTTATTTGGACCCGAGTTACGACCTAGAGCATGTTAACAGACCAGGAGGTCCAGAGCTGCGTACCTGCGGCGTGTATGGTCCAGGTGTCATTGGGTCCAGACTGTCCAGGTCTGCCACATCCAGAGCTGCCTCCTTCGCAGCAGAGATGTCCTTCTCCAGCTGTGTCAGGTGCTCATCATACTATGGATAGTTATTTTAGCATCATTACAACCTGTGGAACTTTTTAGGTGAAAAACAATCTGAGAAAAAAAGTTCAACAAACCTCAGCCAAGGTGTGCTCACACACACTGATGATGTCCAGGGCTGTTTTGGTGAAAGGACTGTCAGGACCTGCAAAATAATATTGAACCAATGCTTTACTCGTCTAAATTACCTGTTTTGAATCAGTCGAGTAAAAACCTGGCCTGGCCAGCCATGCCAATGCTTCCTTATGAGAAGCAAAGGGCCTGGTGACGCTCCCATTCAAATAATCCCACCCCCTGGGAATTCTAAGCGAGCCAATCAGCGCTGAGCGGCGTACGTGGCAACGCAATGCTCAGTTTCTCACAAACAACGAAGACGGCATCTGAGGCGGAGCTCGCTGCGGCTCTTTGCTCTGTTCTAAATGACTCAGACGTGTCTTTAAAACCATAACAAGAAGCGCCTTTCTTCTAAAGACAGATGTTTGGACCGTTGCCAGACGCCATCTTTGACTACAACTAAAAACTACAGCGTTGAGCGATACAGTTGTCATTTCCGCCTTTTTTCTGACTGATTATTTTTGAGCTGGCTAGTCCCGCCCCTCAGGGTGCTCTCTTGAGTGTCCAGACTCGTACAGAGGCCAGGCTAGTAAATACCTGCAGCGGTTGTTATGGTAACAGAGGTTATAGCCATGACCTACCGTTGTATTTGATGCTGTTGGCATGGATGAGACTCACATCCGACAGGAACACTTCTCTGTTCTGGTATTTATGTTTGGAGATGTTCTGTTGGAAGATCGGTTAGATGTTGAATGCTGCTAAGGACAGAAATCAGGCTTGAAACATTGCGAGCTGCTCACCTTTCTGATGGACTCCAGATCCATGGGGTTCACGATGACTTTGTAGTAATCAGGCACAAACTTTTTATTAACAGGATGATGAAACGGCCAGGACTGAAAGAGGGGAACAGGAGGAGTTAACATGCATTGATGCTTTGTGATGACTGAAGCAAGACAAGGGAAGAAGACTCACGTCAGGAACAGCCATCATCTTCTGGGTAATGATGTTGTCCAGGATGAAGGAGAAAGCCACCTGATCGTCATCATCCAGCAAGGGGTTGATAGCTTTCTCCAGCCTCACCAGCCGGTCCTCCTTCTGCAGTCACAGGCAGAGGTTTGATGATTAATGAGAAAGACGACGAGAAAATCAAAACCTCACAGCAGCTGACTCACTTCTTTCAGCTTAGCGTCGCACAGGTCCAGCATGGACTGGGCCACTTGAGTTATGGGATGTTTTGCTCCTGGTGGAACCAAAGCAGAGATCCATCTCAGCACACTGGTGTGAGGTCAAAAGTCTCACTGGCTCTGAAGGTTTCGTTTTAAAAACCTGCTATGAAGTTACCGTTGTAGGTGGCGCTGTTTTTGACAATCAGCTCCACCGCTTCACGGAACTCCTCCCTCGATGGGTACATCCGCTTTCGTACGTTCTCCCTCAGTGTCTGTAGGTCCATGGGACGAGTGATGATCTTGTAGTAGTCCTTCACAACCTTGGCATTGACGGGTGTGTGGAACGGGTACGTCTGAATTTAAGAGACAGAGGGATGACGGAAAAGCCTGCAGAGCAGAAGAATAAGCAGGTGGTGTGTCTGCTCACGTTGGGATGATCCCGCATGTCGTTGATGATGTTTTCAAGCACAGAGGACAACGTGACCATCGGATCGGTGCGTCTGCGGTGGATTGCTTTGTGTGGTTTCTGTCCAAATTAAATGTAACACATCAGCTAAGAAGCCTTCATAACGCATCACAACATGCTGCACCACAATGCTTACATTGAGGTAGTCACAGTGGACTGCGCTGCCTACGCGCCTTTTCTTCTTCTGTGGAAGCTGCTGCTTGGGGAACTTCAGCACCAACGACTTTCTGCGCACCTCGTCAGCACTGCCAAAAGAAGAAGAGTCAGCAGAGGTCGGTGGCACAGGACCTCCACAAAGCACAAATGAACGGAGCTCTACGACATTTGTCACCTTTCAATGAGCTGCTTGCCCAGAACAATCTTTGTGCCTTCCACCTTGATGAGTTCTTCGTTGTCGTTGTGGATGACGGTCTTCTCCAGCTCCTCCTCCTGCTCCTCAGTCATAGCGACAGGGTTCGAGGGCGGGGCGTTGGTTTGATTGTACAGGGGGCAGAACTTGTTGGTCCTCATGTGACCGATGGCCCCACATGCTCCACACTTCAGCTGGAAAGCAGAAGCAAACATTAAGGAACACAACACCGATCAAGCTGAACTACAAAAATAAAACAACTACACAGCTCCAACACAAAATCATAAGCCCTGGGTTTGCAGAGGAGAAGATCAAATAAAAAGAAACTGAATCAGCAAGCTTACTTTTACCTTGAGGTCTGGTCTCTCTTTAACCTTCTTGGTCTTCTTCTCTGGCGGTCCTTTGATCTTGTCCTTTTCCTGGTTTCTCTTCAGCCTCCGAAGCTGCTCCTGAATACGCCGACGCTCCTTCCTCATCTCTTCTCTGTGCTGCTCATCAAAGACGGCAAACTTCCGTCTGCAACCACAAAGAGACACATTTCAATTTAGCTTCCCGCAACATGAGGCGCCTCATCAATGCACCACACTGGGCTAAAAAACAAAAGGTTGCTTCCTGCCTGCAGATGAAACTCACATGAACTCATCATCCTTGGTGGTCCTGATCCTGGTGTAGGCATCGATGACTGAAGCTTTACGAACGGTTTCACAGCGGACGTACTCTTTGCCGTCCTCATCCCTGAAGGTGCGATAGATCTTGAGTCTGCGTCCCGTAGCGGATGAGTTTAGGCTGGTGACAGACGACGTGTCGTCATCTTTGTGGGAGCTGGTGGACAGGGAACTGGCTGTGAAGTGGAGAAATGTAATGTTAACAGTTAAAGCCTTTAAATGAACAGGCAGCACAGGTTTCTGTGTAGAAACAAAATAAGAATGAGCCAAGCGTACATAAGCCCTTGCGTCGGTCTTTGCGTCCCTTATTGTCACGATCACTCTCCTCGCCCATCAGCATCCTCTGCAGCTCCTTCCTCTCCTGTTCCTCCCTCTCACGGGAAAGCTGAGAGCTGGTCTTTTTATTCTGCAGCATGTTCTCAATGTTCTTACCCATCTCTTCAAAATCACTGTCTTCAGCTGAACTGCTGTCGGTGTCTGTGGACAGCACCTCGGTGGACTCCAGAACTCTGTGGGGAGGGAACATGTAACCCACTCAGGCAGAACCCTGAATGAGAGATGTATGCGAGAATAAACGGGAGTCTGACTTGTTCTGCAGGTCAAAGATCCTCTGACACTCTTCCTTGTAGCGCTCCTGGTGTTCGGCCACAGAGAAGCGGGAGCCTCTGGCGAACTTGCTCATCGGACCTTCGCCTGACCGAGCCTGCTCCGTGGACATGGTTCTCACCACATCGATCACCTCCCAGCGGGAGAGCTTCTTGATCTGCCATGAGGACGATAACCTTTTAAAAAGGCTGAACCCTAAAAACTAAATCTGATGAACACATTGATTTATTCTTCTGGCTGATTATCAATCCGATCGTTTGGGCTCACCTCTTCTTCTGGAACACCAAACTTACGAAGGAGTTGCTTGGCGTTCTTAAGCGATAACCTCCTCAGATCTGCATCTGTCCCTGTCACCGTCTTTTTAACCGGCTGCGGCTCTTTGTCATCCTGGTATTACAACAAAGGAAGTGGAGTGAAACAAAAACAAAAAGAAGGTGATGAAGATGGCCGGTCTCCACCTCAGAGGATCTCACCTTCTGCTGGGTGGGTTTATTGGGGACTTTAACATAGGAGAAGCCCTCCCCACAGCCAGTAGGATCAGCCACACCCGTAACCTCCAGCAGGCACTTCCCCTTCATGGCAGAAATGAAGGCTCTGGTTGTGTTCCACGGAGCAGTCCGCACCTACAGCGAGTGACAGAATCATTGCGGATCTGGCATAGTATTTTTTTGTTGTTGTTGTCATTCTGAGGAAGACTCTTTAATCAATCATACCTCATCATCAATTTTCATTTGGAAGTCCTCTTCATTCTCCTCTTCTGGAGCAAAGAAGGATTTCTCACCGTAGCCAGCGTCCTGCAACAGTGAACAATTAGAGACTCCCTCTGTCAGAGCGTATGGGTACCTGGATGTGGAGACATTTACCTTGAGCCTCTGCTCTGCCACTAGCATGCTGTAGTAAGCACAGCACTGTTCTGGAGACACCATGGCTCTGATTTCTTCTTCTGTTGGCAATCTGAAGTCCGGCTTCAGCACCCACCAGTTTGAGTCCATCCCTGCCATGAAAAAGAAGCGTTTTATTCTTATTTATTAGGCCCGAGCAGTGAAGCTGCGAAGGCCTATTGTATCTGCTCCGTTTATTATTACGCTTTCTTTCTTTCTTTCTTTTTTCTTCCGCGTCTTTGACTGGCCTTTAGGGGGTCTTAGCATATCCAAAAAGTCACCAAATTCTGGCCCAATATAGAAAGTGCGTGAAATTTACGTATTTCACTGGCGATGTGAAAGTTCATAAAAAAATGGCTGAACAGCGCCCCCTAGAAAGTGAAAAATACCCCTCTCCATAAAGCTTAGTTTATCGTACAGTTATGAAATTTGGTACACTTGTAGAACTCAACAATACGCACAGAAAAGCCTCTTGCATCCATGGTCAATATCAAACAGGAAGTCGGCCATTTTGGACTAAAGTGGCCATTTTGACCCTGTTTCGGCCATTTCTTGGGTCTATATTTGGTTGAACAGTTTGGTCATTTTTCGCACGATCGTCTCAAAAATAGTGTGCGATCGAACAGAAGCGACGGACGATTAAAATGAGACATAAAATTGACTTTTCGTAAATACTGAAGGGGCGGGACCAGGCCTCAAAGTTCGAGCACTCGCCAAAAAAATTCAAATTGCTATAGATTCATAAATGAAAGAATTACAGTTAAAGAAATGTTCTACGGACAATCATCATCGCCCCCCGAAGACAAATGAATGGTCGATTGATGATGTCACATAAGCCCCGCCCCTTCAGGACTTAAAAGGTCAAGTTTTACTGAGAAATTTTCCAAAATTCGCCCTTTCCAATAATCACCCCAAATTTGTAGCGGGTAACTGAAGACAAGTTGGGGTTGCTTGGCGTCACTTTATGGGAGTTTTCTCCAGAAGGCGGGGCTGTGGCGGCGCGGCGAAGTCAGGCGTACCGCTTAGGCCTTACGTTTGCCTCCCATTTCGTCATTTCTAGAGATATCGCCACGAAACTTCTTGTGAGTGATCCTAGTCTGGCCCCCCAAAAAATCTGATGTGAAATTCTGGTGGGCGTGGTCTATTTTCTGAAATAGCGCCCTCTAGGACCATTAAAACTGACAGCCCCAAGCCATGCTTTGACTGAGGATTACGAAATTTGGTACACTAATGTGGTGTCTCAGGACCTACAAAAAAGTCTCTTGGAGCCAAGTGCAATGTCGCACAGGAAGTCGGCCATTTTGGTCCAAGTGCGCGATTTAGTGGTTTTCGCACACGTTGTTTGGAGAGTGATGCTCCGTCGCCCTTTTCACCAATCACCTTCACACTTCTGCTATATACTCTTAAGACATAGATGAAAAAATTCAACCGTCGGATTTTAAATAAGTATAAAGGTGTGGGCGTGGCTAAGCCTCAAACTCTGACCTGTCGCCACGCCACTCTTTTTTTCACAGCTCCCTATTGGACTCCTTTTATCCAATCACCACCAAACAGTGGCAAATAGCAGCAGACAAGATGAGGTCACTTGGTCTATAGTACTGGCAGGTTTCGAATAAAGGCGGGGCTTTGGGAGCATGGCAAAATTCGCCATCACGACATGGAAATACGTTTGTCTCTCATTTCTTCAGTCATTGTGACATCGCCACACAAGTTCTGATGAGTGATCCTACTCTGACCCCTAATAGAATTGGACAGCTGAAGTTTGTGGGCGTGGCCTATATTCCGAAACAGTGCCCCCTAGGACCATTAAAACAGTCAGCCCCAAGCCAAGCTTTGACTGAGGTTCACAAAATTTGGCACACTAATGTAGTGTATCAGGACCTACAAAAAAGTCTCTTGGAGCCAAGCGCAATGTCGCACAGGAGGTCGGCCATTTTGGTCCAAGTACTCAATTTAGTGGTTTTCGCACACGTTATTAGGAGAATGATATCTCCTCGCCCTTTCCACCGATCACCTTCAAACTTCTGCTATATACTCTTAAGACATAGAGGAAAAAATTCAACCGTCGGATTTTAAATAAGTATAAAGGTGTGGGCGTGGCTAAGCCTCAAACTTTGACCAGTCGCCATTACCTTATTTGACTTAACAACTCCCATGTGCATGATCAGATCAATTTCATACTTTTGTCTGTGTGATCACTGACCACATCTGAAGACAGTGACAATGTGGACAGCTGACATCACCTAAGCCCCGCCCCCTGACTACAGGAAGTCTATTGTTTTATGGTGAACTGCCCATATTTGTCCCCTCTAATTTAGTCAAGATGACACTAAGGTCATGCACTGTCTTCATGATGCTGTAATGACCATTCAGATCTGATAGCTTTTCAGAAAGGGAGGGGCTTTGATGCCATGGCGAATTCTGTTCTGGTGGACGTTTCTGTTCCGCGGACGTGCCCTGGTGTCCCGGGCTGCCGGCCAGGAAGGGGCGCGGAGCTGGGTTTGGAGAGCGTCGGGGATGGAGCGGAGGGGGTACGGACGGAGGACGAGCAGCTTCACTGCGAGGGCCGAACGACGCTGCTTGCAGCTTTAATTACATTTATTATTTCTAAGCTTGCTGTGTTTTGTCTCAGAATGCTTACCCGTGCGTTTGAAGTCAGCACAGAGTTTGAGCCGTTTCCGGATGCTGCTCTCCGAGTGGGAGGGAAAAGCTTTCTTTATGTCCTCCATTCGGATTCGTCGGGGTCGATCTTTGCTCTTCCAGAACAGACGGTAAATGAACACCTACAGAAAAGACATCAGCCGGCTGAGCGCTTGGAACGATCACGAGGAGAACTTTGTGGGAGGTGTTGATCGGGACACATAAGAATACCTGCAGGAAGTCTCTGATGTGGGTATTGGCACGTTTGGAGTTTGGACCTGGCACTTCAAACAAGGGGCACTCCTGGCCAACGACAAAAATGTCCACAATCTCTCGAATGTAGTAGCCATGTCGGGTTCGTATGACCAGGAAATCTGTCTCTGGCATCTTGTGCAGGTAGATCGGAGCACGGAAGAGGTTGTTTTCAAAAGCCTGTTGGAGAGAGGGAAACAGTCTCATGATACCAGAGAGGATTTAAAACATTATGAGTTTTAATTGTGATGGAACAGACCTGAAGCAGCTGCCCAGGATGTAGAGACCCCAGGAAAGGAGACGTGTGGCAATAAACAGTTTCTCCATATTTACAGTCAGGCGCTCCGGGATCTTTCCCAGGTTTCTGTAACAGCAACAGAAAATGAATCCAATCGACTTCACCCTTTCACACCAAAATACAAGAGATGAAAAGCAAAAGCCACTCTCACCCTTTTGTAGTAGTTTTTGATCTTGGTTGCCATGCCGACCTGCATGATGAGAGGAGCGTATTCCTCGCTGTACTCTGCTAAGATCAGGTCTCCGTCTTTACCCGTTAAGTCCTGCGGCGTTCGCATGAAGAACATGTCCCCACCTCCTGCTGCCTGCCGCTCTTGTTCTCTCATCTGTTTAACAAACACGTTTTCTCTCTGTCATTCACGGCATCATTAATGTAACAAATAAGAATAAAACAAACAAACAAAAGAAAAAAAAGAATATTTTGAAGATTCTCTAAATGAAAAAGTTGAATCTGGACTTTACTTTGGCCTTCTTCTTTATGTGTTTGAGCAGCGGCTGGACAGCGTGGGGACCTGGCTGAGCTAAAAGTCCAAACGAGTATTTCCTCAGAGTCGAACGATGGAACTGGCGAAGCTTCATGGGTCCCATGTGAGTGGGGAAGAAGGGCTGCCTCAGCTCAAGAGCAGGAATGGAGTGCTGTTGGGACGAGAGTATGTTCAGAATTACTAAACAGATTCTAGCAGCTTGTGTGTGTGTGTGTGTGTGTGTGTGTGTGTGCGTGCGTGCGTGCGTGCGTGGGTGTGTGTGTGTGTGTGTGTGTGTGTAACTTCTCACTTGAATGATGTTGCCTCCGAAGGTTCCTCTCAGGCCCTGCTGTTTGGGATAGTAGAACTCATCGTTGGAAAGGTTCCAGGGATCTTTAACCTCGGGCTGGGACATGTTCTGAGATGTCAGAAAAAAACACAAGACCTCATTATGAGTAATGACATCTTAAAGGCACACTTGGCAGTTTTAACTTGCTTTTATCACCCCCTAGTGTCCGTTTAGTAGAACCAAAAGCAAAACTTATCTCTTCCTTTTTAGCACCTTAATCTAACAGCTGAAATATCTCCCCAGCCTTCATTATTTTCTGCAGGAGTGATTCATCACTAAACCAAACTAATCTGATCTGCATGATCTGAAACATGTAGGAACTGTGCTGTAAGCAGACTCCAGTGCCAGGCAAGTCAGCTCCATTTTTTTCTAAAACCACTCTGAAGTTGCAAGTGCGGTATTCTGGCCACAGAGGGCAGTAGGGGTCTTAGTGACATTTCATTACCCTAAAGGGTAGTTTTAGCACAAACTGGCTCAAGAACATTACTTTAAAATAATTAAAAGTTGCAGAGTATGGCTTTAATATGGGTTAATTCATTCATATTTATTAAGAAAAATTATGGTAATTATGATGTTTTTTATGCTGCTGGTTTGAATTCACTGTCCTTGCTGATTATACGTTCGCTTTACAGATCTGGGATCATTTTAACAGTAATTAATGCCCATTTCACACCTTTAAGTTTGTCATTTTTCATAATTAAAACATCGTCTGCCTCCATGGCTCAACAAACCTGCTGGGGCTCATCTTTTATCACCCCAGTCTTTCCCAACAGAATGCGACTCTTCTTGATTGCAGTTTCCTTCTTATTCTCTTTTGACGGCGAGTGAGAAGTCATCTCTTCCTTCTCATCAGGAATTTCTGGAAGCAGTGTAGCATAAATCAAAATGGGAACACAGAAAAACATTATAGGAAATATTGAGAGAAGTTTAAAAAGCTTGAAAGTAAATCATCTTATGTAAAACAAACCCAGAATAATATTCTCATCATTAGGATCTAGAGTGAGAACCGGAGGTGTGAGCATGCGATCCATCTCCTGGTCATCCCAGATGATGTTGTCCTCCCACCGGCCGTAGACCAACTCCTCATTGTCAATGGGAAAAATGGAAAACCAGGAACAGTCTTCTTCTTGGGAGACTGCAAAAAGAACGAGTCAGAGATGTTGTTTTGTTTGTACTTATTATCTGTAACATACTGTTGGAATAAAATCACTTACCTTGATTATCGTGAATGCTTTTTTCCCGTTTAGAGACAGAAATTGAAGAAATTTTGGGAATGATCTGGGGCGTTGGTGGCACCAGCTGGGAATTACTTCTGGTTAGACCTGATGAGTCAAGCACACATCATTTTATTTCTATTAAGAACGCATCTTGAACTAATAAAAAGCGAGGGTGGGTGTTTTGTCCTACCCTGCTGTGCGTTGTAAGCATTAGCGTTGCGGGTCATGCTGGATGGGAGCCAACCTGCCAGACTGGCTCTCTGAGTCTTGGTGCCCTTGTGTTTTACATCCTCTCCATTCCAAATAATATCATCCTCCCACTGCAGCTGAGTGACCATCAGGAAGAGCTCATTCTCTAGCGCCAATTTGGTTTCATCTTCATCAACATCATCATCTTCTTCTGTGCGATTGTCATTATCCTGCCTCCGATCCTAAAGACACAGAAGACCCAAAATCTGTTTCGTAATCATAAAAACAGCAGTCTAACACAAAATGAGAAGTGTATTTATACCTCCTGAGGAGTCTCTGTCACCTCCTTGGGTAGATCTGGCTTCTCTGTCTCATCCGACTGCTGCTCCTTAAGCTTGAAGCCGTAGTTAAAACTGCTCCCATCCTCAGGAACACCTAACATGTCGTACCACAGCTGAGCTGGACCGTATCTCCATTCTGCCACTTTAGGTCGAGACTCAGCTTCTTTGTCGACATCACCGCAAGCTTGTGAGAAATTTGATTCCACTGGAGCCATCATGGTTATCTGTTTAATACAGGGAGACCTATAAAGTGATGGACACAGCGACATTTAGCCAGGCTGCTAAGAGCTGACATCACAGCACTTCTACCTCATCGTCGGAGAGACACTGCTCCGGAGGTGGAGGGGGTGCAAGCTCGGAAATCCATCCTGACTTTTTCTCCTGGTTCGGCTCCGAGCCTTCTCCTTCAGGAGGGGGTGTCCCAGGATGCGGATCCCTGTGTTTCCGCTTCTTTTTCCTGCGGGCACTCCTCCAAACTGATGGCATGTTCTTTCCAGGACCAAACAGCCGTAAGAACCTCAGTACCTATTTGTAAATAGACAAAAAGTTCAGACACTCAAATTAAAATTTAAATAACAAATAAAAAGGAAAGAAAAAAAACTTGTAAAATTATCTTCTAGTGCCTCTAAAAATGCTTTACCTTGCCTGGCCTAAACTCTGGGAAGAGCTCTGTCACACCAGGCAACGCTTTAGCAGCGTCTTTCTGCATGATGCCAGCTAGAGGCAGGGTGAGCATGTCTGGGGGCCCTCCCCTTCCTGAACCCTGACAGGGTCGGTCGGTTTCTGACTCAGAGTCTGAGGAGCTGCTGAAGTCAACCTTATCACCAGTGGAGGATGGTGCAATAATAGAAGGAAGGATAATGCCATCGCTGTCTTCACTTGCTGCTAAAATAGACAGAATCACATCCCAGCAGCAGATAATTAAACTTAAGCTTCTGAATTCTGTGATTTAATATGATCAAACCTAACTTCATTTATTGCATGACTTACTATAAACTTGGTAAGGGTAACAATCTGTTTAAGACAAACACGATTACTTTACAGGCACTATTTAGACGTGCTATGTGTTTACCATTTGTGCTCTGAGTGGAGGGTTCTTCTTTCTTAGCAGCCGTGGGAATGCTTGGTGGTGGTGGAGGAGGCATAAGCTTCGAATCAATATTCTCGCTGTCTGCATCATAGTCATCCTCATCATCTGGGATTCAGAAGTTTGGAAAGGCATGTCATAAACACAAAATAGAGGTAAACAAATTCCAAAAGAGTAGATTTTATGTCCAAAACAGGAAGATTAACAAAATGTATACAGGAAAAAAAAATACTACAATGTTTTCTCTTTTGAACTACCAATATTTTATTAGTTTTGTTATTAAAATTTTGATTTAATTCTATATAAAAGTAATTGAAACAAAAGTAAATGATCTTTTGCAGCTTATTTCAAAACTTTTACATTCTTTAAAACATTTTCTGTCACTACAAAGCTGTTTTTAGTCTCACGCTCAGCAGATGATCACCTGTTTTTCTGCTTGGCTGCAAAGATCCCATGGCCTGATAGTATTTTTTAGTCTCATCCTCAGCAACCTCACTGATGTCAGAATAATCGACTGCATCGTCTGTGCTTTTCACCCAACCTGCAAGCGGAAGTAAATCTGAAATCAATTTTGTATTCACATTGCTGTCATGTTAAGGTCTTTGAAACATCTCTACTCACCCTCTGAATCCACACTTCCAGGGTCTCTGTGCTCCTCTTTTCCCTCATCCTCATTGGCAGTAATCTCAGTAATGAGAGAGCCCAGACCCAGACTCCCCAAACCAGCTAGGTGCTTTTTAGACTCCTGGTTAAAGATCAGTAAAAAACATGTGTACATCAAAAAGCCACACCGTGATATAATGGCAAAATAGATTAATTTTAAGCACGGAAATGTCTTAGAAACACCCACATTGTCCAGAACACTGTCTCCCTCTAACTGTCCATCTTCGTTGATGTTTCCAAAGAGGAAACCAGTAAGGGAAAAGGGACGATCCTGGTCCTCGTCGCTGTCTGAATCCGACATCCTACGCAAAGAACATTCCCAGAATTGATTTACTTGAACCCTCCTCTGAAAACCACACAAAACTAACTGAGTGCGCAATGACACTTACATATTTTGCAACGTCTATCGTTATAAACATGATAAAATATTTAAGCATCACTTACTTTTTCGGACCTCTCTAGTCTTTTTTGAAGACTTTTTAAAGCCAGTTTAATATTTTTTTACTGAATGCTAATGTTAGCAGCTAAAAGCTAAAATGATAGCTAATGTTAAGACTAGTTAGCTTAAACAAATTCTATATTTTTTTCCCTGTACTCACGTTAACGTTAAAGATAAAATATATATATATATATACACACATTTATATATATATATATATATATATATATTTACGAGAATTCTAACGTAACCGATTTAAACACAGACATTTGTTTTTATTTGCGTCAAACAGATGCAACCCTGCAACGGAGCGGAAGTATCTAGTGACCCGGATGTATTCCCGTGATTGGCACGCAACGTTATGTTGCATTACTGCCCCCTACTGGAGTAGAGCGTGGACCAGGAAACTAAATGCCACCAAATACTAAATCCCCAAATAATTAAATATGTAAACAACATAAATTAAAATACAGCTAAAATAAATAAGAAATAAAGGTTAGCAACTGCAATTTCAGTACTAAAACTTTACCTTTCTATAAGATGTGTTGATGCTCTTCAAACTTTGAATGCTGCTTCCTTCCTTTCTACAATTTCATGTTTCTGTTTCTTTAGAAATCTTTTAACTATTTTATAATATGCACCAGATCAGATAGCTGCAGGTCGTGGTTTTTTTACACTATCACTCCATACCTCAACTATTATTTTTCCAATTGAGTAACCTGAATTTAAATGAGAATAAATCACAGCCTCAGATAAATTACCCTGTAGCTTGTGAAAGTTTTTGATATCTTTAATGTCAAATCTTTACAATCAACTGACAAAAAGGTAAAGCACAGGTGCAATCATTTAGTGTTGGAATGAAAAGACCAAGATTTTAGGCTTTTATTAACACCATCCTTGCTAAATGTGTATTATTGCATAACAATGACATTTTTGTTATCATAAAATCACAGAATAAATAGACGATCGGTCAATAATGCAAGCACCCAGAGACAGTTTAGCCAGTTTTAATAGTTTTAAACACTTGAGATTGAAAAAAGTACAAAAGTGATCCTGAACACCACAGTATGACACCAGCCTAGTAGAGTCAAGTGGTAGGTGTGTTCCTTTCAAATGCATCTTCTACCGACACATTAATGTCAACTGGCCATATCATACACATATCATACTCACTAAAACAGACAGAAGCAATGGTTTAAATACAATGGTTGACCCAAGTAAATACATGTACAAATGATTCTTAAAAAACTAAGTAAAAGGAAGGTAAAGGAGTCTGAACACAATGCCATTCCGGTATCTGGCAGTAAAATCATGCATTATTACAATCGTTCCAGTAAAGAGAAACAGCAAAGCTGTCACACAGTGAGGAAGTGAGCTGCAGAGAGGCATTTAGCCATTCAGCGCACACCTAGGTTGTTTTCTGATTTCTGAGATCTCTTCCACTGAGCAGCAGCTTAGTAGTAACCCATTCGGTGTTTTGCATACATTGTGTTGTTACAAATCTGTTTAAGAGAGCTTGCCTTCCACAAGCCATTTAGAAAAATATAACTTAATTGCTTTTGAAAACCCCAAAACGTGGAGCATCCTCTCGGTATGTTATGAGAGAATAAAAACAATGCTAAGAAATACAGTCGAATAAATAAATGCATGACATCTATAAAAAAAAACAAGTGGATAGAGTCACCAGAATGCTCGCCACAAAAGCACAAAACCACGCTTTGTGTTTTGGCCCGGCAGTGTCAGAAATGAGGGCTCCGCCTTCCACGTTTTTCTAAAAATTACATCCGATGATCCTGAAGGAGAAAGAGCCATAGAATATCTAAAATATGTTAATATGGAGAAAGGATTCTTTAATGTAACGACTTGTTTCCTTGTACAATGTGATCTCTGGCTTCAAGAGTTAAGAAGCAATCAATGTTGACGTGATGAGGGCACACAGGAAGGAGACGGTCACAGTGTTACAAAAAAGAAGCCTCTCTGTTGCTGTTACCCGCGGCTCGGCCTATTGTTAGGGCAACAGCAGCGAGCTTCCTGTCCGGTCAAACTTTTTCCCCTTTGACAGGGCAGCCACTTGTTTCATCAACTCCCTGTTCTTAGTCTGTGGAAACAAATACATACACGTGTTAGAACAGATGCTTTCTTTTTCTTCAAATAGACAAACAGTTACAAAACATTTGGTTTTGTCCATTCTAACAAAGACATTTATCTAATGCAGGTGAAATCGATTAGCTAAAACGCCGGGAGCTCGATGGCTCAGTCATACAGCTGTAACGGAAAAGTGACATTTAAAAGGAAACTTTCCAACTCCTTTGTAACTGATATCAAAGTCTGACGAGCTTGTGTGCACTTTTGACCTCATATTTGTACTTGACAGCCAGAAAACACAACTCGACATTTCTAGAGGTGACATGTTAGAAAGCCCACCTGCTGTTGCTCCATGGCCTCCTTGTGTGATTTTTCCATTTGGTTCATCTTCACTCTCATGCTGGACTCCTGGTACTGAAAGTCTGCTTTCAGTTCTGTAAGCTGAGGAGAAATGTCATCATTCAAACCAAACTGCAGACGAATAAGAACAGCTTGGTCGTGCAGGAAGCTCACCTTTCTGTCCTTCTCCAGGATTGTCTGGTCCCTTTGCTGCAGAAGTCTCTTTAGTGACATCACTTCCTCTTTCAGCTGGCTGATGAGGATGAAGTTGTCTGTTCCACCAGAATCCATGGACTGAGTGATGGAACTACTGCTGGGATCAAATTGGAAATGATGCATTAACCCTCTCAGGCTCAAAATAAGCTTAGATAAAAGGACGAACAACTAAGTACTTCAGGGGTACTTCTGAGTTTAAAAATGCTCATGAAACACATATGTGGAGTAACCAGGTAGGTAGGTTTTAACGTTGCAAATCTGCAACGCCTGCCTTCAGAGGGTTAATGCGATTTATATCTAAAAGAATGACTGAAGAAAGGAACTCCTGGTTTTACCTGTCCCCATTAGATGGCTTCATCTCCAGTTTTGGTTTCTTCTTTGGGGTCTCCTTCTGGATCGAAGACGATTTATGGCTGCAAAGTCAGGCCAGATGGAAGTGAGCAAAACACATTTAAATAAACAGCTTTCATATGTCGTTTATGAATTCAAGTGAGAAGAGCAGTTGTACCTTTGCTTCCACAGTCCCGGCTCCTGCTCGGGGCTTAGGCTCCCACTCAGCCTGTGAAAGATAAACAAACACCATCTGATATAGACAATGGTGGTTCCCGGGCCACATTAGGACGGAAAGTTCTTTCCACTTGACCAGTAAAGTACTTGATTTTAATTAATTACAACCTTATAGAAGAAAAGGTGAGCTCATCAACGTATTAAAGCAGAAATCAAAATAAATATCAACACAAATCAGAGAGAATGTTGCAAGATAGAACAAAGACGTGACGCCACGGAGAACATACTTGTGGTGAGAACTGCTGTGTCTGTGTGGGTGGTGATGATGATGGTGATGATGGTGATGGTGGTGCGATTTGGAGTGGTGGTCTTTCTCGTTCAGGGACGAGGAGTTGGAGGAACCAAAGCCCTTCCTCTGCTCTTTAGTCTTCTGCAGGACACGGCGGTAAGACAGAGTACAGAGCCAGCACAGCAGCTTTCCATCCACCTGTAACACGAGTAGGAGACCCGTAAAAACTCACAGTAACATATTTCCAGTAAACACAGACAGACAGAAAGAATGCAATGTTTATACCTTTCTCCTGCCTTCCTCTTTACGATCAAAAGCGCATTGCTGTTTGCACTGTTCACACGTCTGTGGAGGTCCATATTTCTTCTCTGAGTTAGTGCAACGCTGGCACTTTGTCCCGATGAAAGCTGCAATGATGTTACAATACTGGCACGGTTTGGGCTATAAAAACAGAAAGAAAACACTGAATATATTATGATTGCAATTGCCTAAAAAACACCAAAGAACATAAACCAATGTCCAGTTTAAGGTCGCATTCACTGGCAAAAAATTTTGCCTTTATCTAAATAAATCACAACCAATAAAGTGAATTGGATACCAAATTATTCATTTAATGGTACTTGGTCCACAAATGAAGCTGAAGTCAGCACACAACAGTGGTGCAAGGTAGAAAAAGAATCTGCTGCGTACCGTTCCAAACTGTTTCACGTTCTGGGCACACTTCTTGCAGATTGTGTTTGTTTTACTGAAGAAAAACAAGCAAAAGATTAAATCTACATCAAACGAACACAAAGCACAGTAGCGTAGTATGTTTACGGTGGTGAGGCACACATCTCACCTCTCCTGCTGGAACTCAGATCTGCAGTACGTACACTTCACTATTGGATGTGCGATGCGACACTCCTGCATTACCACAAACAAAACAGTGACTTTCATCCCCTCATCCTCCCCTGATGACTATTACAATGGACACAAGACTTGGGTGTGTATCTCCACAGTTGGACAGTGTGTGCTGCACAGGACCTCTTGTCTTGATTGCAATAAGTGGAAATGTCAGCATTTGACTTTTGCAAACGTATTATCAAACCCAATATTACAGGAAAGAAAAGATAGGTTAAATGACTTAATCTAGTTTATCTACATCTTAAAACAAACAAACAAACTTTATTTACGGCAGTGACTTTTTGTACTTAATATCCTGTAAGATAAAAAGTATTTTTTACATTTGAAACATGCTTAAAGTATTATTAAAATTAGAAAACAAAGGAATAACTCACTGATTTTACTTTTCCCTACAGAATTGATCATAACGTTGGACAAAAGCATCTGCCAAATGCGTTAACAAAACAAGAACTAAAAATATGTACAACATAATTACTCTAGGTCCCATTAGCAAACATTTAGATGATCAAAATGTGTTGATTTAAATACAAGTATTTAATAAACTCAGAAGTTTGGAGAAACGTTTGATGAACAGCTACAGGTCTGTCTATTGTAACGTGAGGAAATATGGGTTTTCTGTATATAATAAGTTGGACAGTAGTTAATGACTTAAACCACAATTACAGTGGCAGAGTCATGTTAAACTCCTTCTAAAGTAAGATTAGTCTTTTGGTCTGTAAACTCAAACTTTTAACACTTATTCTTGACTTTGTCATGTCTGGATTAGACAAATGAAAGGCCTGGAATGTGGGTTAGGACCAGCTATCTCAGTGTTGTTTAAAACATTTACAACACACCAATAATTTTGATAAATGGGTCCCTGATTTAGCATCTCTTTAAAATTAAACATCCCCAACGATCATATGGTCAGTCAGCCAATTTCTACGATCCTATAACATCATGGTAATCGGGATTCTGGGATAACTTGTCTTGCCACATCAATCTCTGCTTCGGACTCACATTGCCCCCTGGCTTTTGGTTTTAAAAGTTCTGATGTTTTTAAGCTGTTTCATCTTTGTTAAATCGGTGTTCTGGTTACTTTATAAATTATATTTAGCTGTAGAACACTTTGGTTCAGATGTTCCTAAATGTATTTTAAAAGTTAAACTGACACAAGACGTCTAAATGGAAGTTTTGCAGCTTGTTACATAATCTGTGCTTTGCTAGATCCGAACAGGGTGGCAAGAACACGCGCAGATCTACAGCCATTAGTCTTGTTGTTTGTGTCTTCACACACTAACCTTGCACAGTTGCTGGCCCTGCGACAGCTCCTCGAAGGGGTACCGCTGGTTACACTTCGTACAGGCATACAGAGCCGACGTTGCCATCCTCGTCCGACTGGAGCCACAGAGTTAGCAACAGGAAAGCCGAGTCCAGCTGCGAACTGAACGGATTAACCGCGTTGTTTTCTTTCTAGCCGCTTGCTACCCGAGAGCTAAGAACACACACCGTGCTGGCATCCAGTGCTGGTCCACCGTCAGTTAGCTCGGTAGCGTAGCACGCTAAACAGAAATAGCTCAGCTGGAGGGAGAAGGCGAAGAACAATAAACTCCAGATATTTGGGGTATGTCACCACGTTATACAGCTGCACCGACTTGACATTAGCTTGTAGTTCTGTCGCCACATAAGAAACCCCGGCTAAACAACCACCACATTGAGGTTAAGTTTCCGCTGTTCACGGTTAGAAATGTATTTTCCTACTATTTTCCAGTCTCTCTTTTTTTGTCAACGCCGTTAGTCGTCATGCAACCGGAAGTGGCCGACAGCTCCCGAAGAAGGAAGGAAACCTATCGCGACAAAACATTGTGTCTGCGGGATTCACATTTTGAAATGCACAGAGCCAATCACAGGTCCAGATATTTCAACACGTTTCTACGTCACGAGCAGTGTTTACTGCGGTTTACTGTAACATAAATGCTACTTTGATAGCGTTTTAGCGAAATAATAAGAAAAAAAAGACTGTTAGAGGGGGTTTCCCAGTTGCCAACACCAAAAAGGCCATGGTATTTTATTTGGAGTTTTATGTGTAGTAGGTTTTATTTTAAAGCCACACTATGCAAATCTTTCACATTTTAAAATCATTTTCTTGAGCCAGTATGTGCTAAAATGACCCTTAACATGGTTAATGAAAGGCCATCCAGCCCCATTCTGTGGC
Source organism: Nothobranchius furzeri (assembly GCF_043380555.1). Taxonomy (NCBI): domain Eukaryota; kingdom Metazoa; phylum Chordata; class Actinopteri; order Cyprinodontiformes; family Nothobranchiidae; genus Nothobranchius; species Nothobranchius furzeri. Next base: position 48,571,681 of record NC_091750.1, on the reverse strand, counting down.
CAGAATATTCGCACTTGCAACCTCAGACTGGGGAATGCAGCTCTGTTGAGACTAGAACATTTTGAGCTGTGCTGCAGTCTGGTTCCAGCACATTTCTTGCATGTTTTAGATCATGAACACAGCTGATATGTTTCATTTAGTGATTAGTCACTGGGCACTAAGGAAGGCTGGGGAGACATTTCAACTGACTGAACGCACAGCAGGAGATTAGTGATGTGTCGGTCGCGAACGAACCGGCTCTAAGAGCCGGCTCTTTGAAGTGAACGACGGGAGCTGGCTCGTCATTGGGAGCCGTCCCCTCCCCTCCCCCCTCCCCTTTTGCTTTGGTGAAAGCTACAGGCGATTGGTCAGCATGCGTGTCCAGACTGTCCACACACAGAGCAGAAGGGGCGGGGAAGAGGGAGGATCAGACTCAGACACACAGCAGAGCACATGCGGGCGGAGGGAGACGAGAGGCAATGAGGAGGAGGAAAAAGGCGAGAGAGAGGGAGGAGAGTGCGACGAAGACGGTGAGAAAATGAGCGCCAGCAGTCGGAAAGTGGAGATTTCTGAAAGTGTCCAGTTATTAAATCCATAGAAATGATAAATATTTGATATATTGCATTTTTTTACATTAGTAAATTATTTTACATATAGTTTTGCATTATTTTGATTATAAATGTACTCTACGCAACAGAAAATCTAAGGAGCCACTTGGGAGCCGAAAGAGCCGGCTCTTTTTGGTGAGCTGAGCCAAAAGAACCGGCTCTCTAAAAAGAGCCGGAATTCCCATCACTACAGGAGATAGGTTTTGCTTTCGGTTCTACAAACGGACACCAGGGGGTGCTAAAAGCAGTAAAAACTGCCTAGATGAATCTACAGGTATGTACAGTCTATGGGAAAAACTGAAGAGTAATGATGCGTTCGATTTGTCCTTGTAACTCAGAAATCCCGTGATTCGAGTAGGAAAATTCAAATGAAATGCCCCCAAAGTCAGACCTCCCAGTTGGAAACTCGGAAAGATTTCAGAACTCCGACCTCAACATCCAAAATGGCAGCTCTCCACATCAACAACAGTAACTTTTGGCTGAAATATTTACAAAACACACTTATAAGAATGCATTAAAAAACAATGTTATGTAGTGCTTGCAACTCTAAGCTGAAAATACTAAAAGTTTGTTTGCATGTTGAACATACAGCTTACAACTACGTTATTAAGAGGAATCTACAAACAATGGCTATATTTGGCAGGCGTGCGTCGCCATATTGGAATCCTGATTTCTCCAACTACGGTAACCAGAACACGGTTAACTCTGGTGGTGTGAACACCATTCCCAGTTCCGACTTCTGAGGTAAATCGAAGCACCATTATCTGAAAGCTGTAGTAACAGCTTGTGCCCACTAGAAGGTGGAAAAAAATCCTTTACTCTCAAAAGCCAGCTACAAAAGGACTGACTTCTATCTTTCTGTCTATTTGACCTAATTAATACATATAAATCCATTATAGACAGAATATGTTGACACCAGTCAAGTACCCAATTACAATTAGGTAAATTGAGTTTTATTAGACAAAAAAAAAACTGGAAAAAAATACCTTGATTTGTTAATGGTTATTTTAAGTGTGTTTGGTTTTTCTTTTATTTGTTGTTCATGCAATTATTGTTAAAAACACGTTTATTGTGAAATTCTAATACATTCATGTTTTTATAAAACAAAAATGTGTACTTTTTCTAAAGAATTTCAATATCTGTATGGATGTCGTTGTTTATGAGATGTTGTCTAGCCTGGTATTTACTGGTTGTGAAATTAAAACAAAATTTTATCTGACATGTTTTATAATAAATTACAAACATATGCTAGTAAAATTGTTACTAAATCTATTTATTTTATATGATCTATTAATAACTTAATTATAGGAAAAATCTCTTAGACTATGGTGTAAAAACTGTAGTCATTTTAAAGTGTTTTATTTTGAAAGAATTCACAGGAAGTGCTAACAAGTTATGTCTTGTTTAGCTTCATCAAGCTGCAGTATTGGCTTCTGTCCGCCAGAAAGCGGACAATCTTTACTCTCAGAAGCCAGATTCTAAAGGATTGAGTTCTGCTGACCAAAGTATTAGATGTAAATTCCTTATAGACAGCGTGTGTGACCATCGGTGACAAGGTGCACACAGTTCAGCCAATGAAGAGGCAGATGGGTGTATGCACAGGTGTTCTGGTAAAGCTGTATTTGTTTGCCTGACGGATGGGTGTGGCATTTCTCCCAGTGGTGTCCTGCTCCATTTCTGACTTTGTGTTTACTTATTTTATTAATATGTAATTCTAAGGAAACTTATAAACAAGTTAGCAATGTTTAACTTAATTTTTTCAAAATACATAAGACATTTTATTCTGCTTACAACAGAGATAAATAAAAATAAATGACACATACTATTATCATTAGTTTTATTAAATAGTTTAAAGCAGTTTGACAGTTGATGTTACTGCAATCCATTTACAAATTCTAACTTTAAAGTGACAGTGTGTATTCTTCACAGTTAGTCTCTGGAAAAAACCATTGAAATGTTGGTGAAAATTGTTGAGAAATATTGGCACCTTTGTAACATATAACCACAAAAACCAGGTCTAAAATACATGGGAGCGGGTCGAAGGCCCAATCCCAATACTCACACTTACACACTTGCTCCCATCAATTCCTCGATCCCGACCAGGGGTGCAAGTGCGTAGAGTGTCCAGATTTTTAAGTGCAGAAGCTGATCACCCCCCTTTTACACTCTTCATCCGCACTTCACCCAAGTCTGCATCGACGCAGCCTTGGATGAAGTGCATTACCCACAATCTCTTACTGCGGCAGAAAAGGCTCAAAGGCCTTTTCTGAAAATATGTGTTTTCTAATGAAAGCAGTTCATTTTAGGACAATTAGTTGATGCCCTGAAACTTTTAGAAAAAGCAGCAATGAATGTAAATTTATTTCAAATTATTGTCTGCGTGTTTGTTTGAACATTGTTAAAAAAATTTTTAAAGCATCAAAGAAACCAGCATCCCAGAATGTGTCCCTATTCAGCACTTATTAACACACTTGTGTACCACACACTCAAAACCTTACTGCCCTTCCTCTAAGTGCGCTTTGCTGAAGACCTTAGAGCGAGTATTGGTATTGGGCCCTGGTCTCTGGGTGACACCATATTAGACGTAATGTTTCCTTCTACGGGAGCCCAGGAGGACAAAACACATTTATTGATTTGTAACAAATGGTTACAAATCTGTCCCCATTAATAAAAGTTGTTGTTTTACATGTTTACCTCTTCCCTCGTTGTCAGTGATTAAAGGGAGTCTGATGCTCTTCTCTTTTTGCTGGACATTGTGCTCCCAGGGATTTTTGACCCTAATGGCCATCCGTTGGTAAGGTCTTACTTGAACATAAACAAACCGCTTGTTTGCAATGCCCCCCCATTGCCAGGGAAAATACACGCAGTCACTTTAAAGAGAGACAGCCTCACTTTTACCTGTGTGGAGGTTTGAAACTTTATTAGCTGTATGTCGATGCTATCAGTGCAAATGCAGCGGAACTCATAGAAGCAGAAAAGAAACACATTGAGAGAAAAATCAAAGGACAGTGAGTGTACTACTGGGCGTAGGACGTCTACAAAGCTACTCTGTAGAAATAAAACAAGATTAAAATGTGATTTTTAGAGCCACACTACATTTAAGAAGTGTGCTGTGTTTCCATCAGCGTCACGCGCAGCTCTGAGGCTAACTCAGATTATGAATGTTCACACACACAGTGAAAAATGTGTTTTCATCATTCACTAACCATGCACACAAACTGGTTAGACTCCCAATTATTCAAAAAGGCATGAGTGTTCATTTAACTATTGGATTTATTAAACTAAAACAAAAGTGTCATTACACATTAAGTTATTATAAAACAAGCATGTTGTAAAAAGTGGCCACATTTAAAGGCCGACACTAACACACTCAGTGAATAACTTGGCAGAAATGAATGATTGCATATCTTTTTGCAGCTTATTAGAGAAAAACTGGAAAGACCTTTAATGTGAGAGGGAACGAGTTAGAAGTACAAGTCAGGACTGCAAGATAATAAATAATATTTGATTCTTAGAAATTGTAAACCTAGAAAACTTGAGTTGCTCAGTTAGGGGAATGTAAAAAAGTCACGTATTTATTTGGTCACAACCGTTTATTAGGGTTTCAATGCACATTGCAATGATTTTGTATATTTTAGAGGAACATATAATCACCTCTTTAATTTACTTTAATGACGGTTTAAGCTTTAATGTAAGCATTTGCAGAATATTCATAAGTTATCAGCTGTAGTGCTTTTAAATGAGTATTCCTATGAAGCACGTAAGGCATAAATATTTAACCCGAGTATTTATTTTTTACTATATCTAAATAAAAACCCTGATCGCAGGTAAGTCGACAGGGTGCATAGCCCTTTTTTGGTCACACATCCTTTCTACACAGCTTTATTTGTTGGTAGTGTATCAATTACGTGTTTGGCTCACGCTTCCTTCATGCCTCCTGTGGCCTCTCACAGGAAGGACTTTGCTTCTGAGCTGGTCACAAACATCAAGTTGTGTCAAACGAAGGTCTGCACTGGCGTGATGGAGCGGGTGGGTGAGCCCGCCCTCTCAGAGGAGGAAGAAACAGAGCGATTTGTCACCTCCCGCTGCAGCTCGTCCACTCTTTTCTGAAGCTCTGCACGCTTTGCTAACAGCTCCTTGTGGCGCTGGTGAACAGGTTCCTTCCAGAAGAAAGGGGGGGTAACATGTAGAGTGTAGTGTACTTGTGGAGTTGCTGAAAAGTGAGTTAAAGCAAAAGCAGGTTTTGTGGCATACCTGAGGCCTCATGCGAGGGTTCCAGCGGATGTAATAGCCGACCCAAAGCTCTAGGTGGCGTAAACCCACCACAGGGAACAGCACGTGGTTGGAGTAGTTCACGTACAAGGGATTGGTGAACTCCTCCAGCTGGCTGTTGACGTAGGACCACAGAGAGACCGTCCTCTTAGGGATCTCCTTTAAAATGAAAGGTGGACTTGTTAAACTTGGCTTCTTGCATGTCTCCTTGATTTATTTATTTATTTTTAAGAAACAAAACCACCTTACTTCCTTCAGTCGTTGCTGTTCACTGTTCCACAGAAATGTCCCAAACAGGCAGCTGTACAGGTGATCCAGGACGGTGACCAGGAAGTATTCATTAAACTCAAAAGCTGCTGGAAACTTTAACATAATCCACCCAATTAATATTACAGCTTTCTGACAAATCAAAGTCTTGTTTTGTTACTGTTAGAGCTTACCTGATGAGTCAGCTGCCAGACGCAGTCAACGAACTGAATAAAAACGGGTGAGCGGTCTACATCGGCGTGGTTTTTATCGCCGTGACCGATGCGCTGACAGGATCAGATGGACAATCGGTGACGCGTCAGATCTGGCCAATGTTTTCTGCAGGATTTGTAAAATGAAATGACTTTTTTCATGTATTTACCAGCTGGAAGCGATGACCAAAGCTCAGCCACTCCTTCTCCAGCAGCACTTCGAAACCACGGATGGTGCGATAGTAACCGTCCAGCATGATCATGGACAGGGAGGTGAGCTGAGCCGTGCGGTCCCAGCCATCGCTGCAGTGCACCACCACAGACGTTTTCCCGGACTCCACTTTGTCTGCAATCCTCAGCGCTCCTGCTAGGATCAGCTATAAAACCAGAAATAAAAGGGACGCAACTGCAATCATCTCCATTTTAACATCAGTTTGTTGACGCTCACCTTGATGTGCTCGAGCCAGTGGGTGGACTCCAGATTGGAAAGCCAGTGCGAGTCCTCGATGTTCGGGTAAACAATGTCCTTCAGCTTGCGGAGCGACTCCCTCATCACATGGATGTTGTGAATTTCCAAGAACACAAGCTCGGCATTTTGATACGCATCCTCACTTTCGAACCCACCTCCTTTCATCTGAAAGAACAAGTGAGACAGTTTTCTGCTGCAGAATGAAGTCTTTTGCAGCTACATGCAACCTTTAATGTTTTTTAGAAGAAGAAAAAACCTTATTGGCAGCAGCGTTGACGCTGGGTCTGGCATCAAAAATGAAAAGTTTATGGGACTGAGCATTAGCGTCCATGATCGCCTGGAGATATTTCTCATCCTCTTTGCTGCGTTTCCCGTTCACCCCGACCATCGGCTGGCTGCAGCGCGTTATTGTGGCCTGACTTTCTGGGTGGATCCAAGACAACACCTGCACAGAGCGGACATCAGAACAAGCACAGTAGAGAGGGCAAGCACAGGGATGCTGATGGTAGGGATCCTTACGGGAATCCTCCCCTTGGCTCTGAAAGCTGCCACCCTCTTCAGCTCTTCGTCTGGTATGTTGACAGGAACAGCCAGGGTGGACGGGTAGGTGTCACAGAGCTCATAGTGATCGTTGACTTTTGTTATTCTCCAGCTTTCATTAGGTATCCCCTTCATTATTAAACAAATGTTGTAATTAGTTTAGTTTAACCTGCGAGTTACCAGACTCACTGTAACGTACCAGTCTTCTGTACTCTGAGACAGGATCATACACCTTCCATCCATTTTCAGGGAAGACTTGTCCATATTCAAAGGCAAAGATTTGCTGATGAGAGTGGTGGAGTAATGGATTATTTGGTCACTTGCTGCAAAGATGGCAAAATAGTGAATGAGTCACTCACCAGGCCGTTGGAAAAAGGAAACGCAAATTTCATCAGGACTTCAAAGATGGACTTCCTGAGTGTGTCCTCCATTTGTTTGTGTGCAAATCGTAGATTACGCATGTCCTGCAGAACGGAGGAGCAGCAGGCCATGAGCCAACTTCAAAAGACAGCAGCTGCATTAACATTTTCTCTCACAACAGTAAAGTATTTAGTCAAGTCAAGTCAAAGTAAACTTTATTGTCATCTCTGCTATATCCAATGCAGCATACAGAGGGACGAGATGACGAGGATCCAGTTTCCTCAGTGCAACTTAGACGCTAATAAATACGTTTAAAAAGTAGTTTAAAAAGAAAAAATAAAATAGCTCATAAAACTGGAGTAAAAGTGACCATAGAAAGCTTATCAATAACCTACATTGTTCATAAAATAGCAGACATTGTCCATAAAGCAGCATGTCTTACAGGTGCAGTGGTGTGAGACGATTAACAGTTTACATGAGGGTGTGTAGGGGAAGAGGCATGACTGTTAGTGAGTTCAGGAGTCTGAGGGCTTGTGGGAAAAAGCTATTTTGCAGTCTGGAGGATCGGCCCCGATGCTGCGGTAGCATCTGCCGGATGGAAGGACAGAAAAGAGTCCATGTGAGGGATGTGAGGGGTCATGCACAATGCTGGAGGCCTTACTGATGCAACGGTTATGGAAGATGTCCTGTAACAGAGGGAGAGGTGTTCCAATGACCTTGGCAGCTGCTTTAACGATCCGTTGTAGTTTGCTGAGATCACCAACATTGAATTTGCCGAACCACACGAGAATACCGCTGGTCAGAATGCTCTCTATGGTACCCCAGTGGAACATAGTGAGGACGGGAGGAGGGAGGTTGGCTCTCTTCAGGTGTCTCAAGATGTGGAGGTGCTGCTGGGCTTATTTGGTGATGGAGGTGGAGTCAGTAGACCAGGTGAGGTCTTCTGAGATGCGATCTTCCAGGAACTTGATGCTGTTTATGGTCTCTGCCATGGAACTACAGATGCTGAGTGGAATGTGGATGGAGCGAATCTTCCTGAAATCGACAATCATCTGCACCAGAGCACTGGCTGCTGAAATTCATCTCTGTATGCTGACTCGTCATTGCTGCTGATGAGTTCAACCGTGGTTGTGTCGTCGGCAAACTCAACGATGTGGTTAGAGATGTGTAGGGCGGTGCAGTCCTGTGTCAGATGAGTGAACAACAGTGGGCTGAGAACACAGCCCAGAGGAGCTCCTGTGCTCAGCCTAATGGTGCTGGAGATGGTACCGATTTGGAGGGACTGAGGCCTCTCTGACAGAAAATCTAGTATCCATTTGCATAGAGAGGTACTCAGTCCCAACTCGCTGAGTTTGTCAAACAGTTTTAAGGGGATAATGGTGTCGGGTGCTGAGCTAAAGTCTATGAACAGCACTCTGATGTAAGAGTCCCCAGTGGGAGATGGAAAGGTAAAGTGCAGTGGAAATAGCATCTTTGGTCGAGTTGTTCGGCCGGTATGCAAACTGCAGTGGATCCAGTGAGCAAGGGAGGTGTGTGTGTGTGTGTGTGTGTGTGTGTGTGTGTGTGTGTGTGTGTGTGTGTGTGTGTGTGTGTGTGTGTGTGTGTGTGTTTGTGTGTGTGTGCGCGCACGTTTGTTCATTGTAATCTCTCTAGTCTGTTTAGATACACGAAAATGATCATATTTATCAATCGTGGCATTTTATTTTGAAAAATGTCTTTTATTTTATTAAATTTACCGGCCTGCCTCTTCTGCTTTGGTTTGACTTCCTGCCAGAATTGACGCGGCTCACTGAAGGCTCACGAAATAATTAGAGCTCACCCCGAAACGATCGCTGCATGGCGCGAGCCTTTATGGCGCGAAACTTCGTGGCGCTTCGCAGCTAAAGTGACCAAGAGCGTAGGTTAACAAGGGCACGATTTGAAGCGCTCGTCGTTCCACTGCGCTTTGCGGCGCATCATTGCGCTTCCGCATCTGGTGTGTTCCGAGCGTAATACCTTTGGAGGTGGAGGAAAGAGCTAAAACCAGAGTAAACATCTGCATGGTCTACACTAGCTTGAGGAGGCTGAAAACGCTATGAAATCATGGGCTGATGGTGACCTGGCATTGTTGCTACAGGACTTGTAAGTAATAACATTGTTTGTTCAATGGTGTAGATCTTGTTGATTTGTGGCTTATTTGTTAGCGTTAGCTTGTTGTTAGTGCTAGCTACAGCAGGCTCCTGCAGGGTTGTTTACGCTACTTATGATTCCACATTCAACCAAATAAAATCTGTGTTAAATTTTTAACTGCGTGTCTGTGCAGCTCTGTGCCACGACTCACTTTTATTCATTCGTCCACCTTACCTTACAAACGACTCCATACGACACATCTCCGCGGGTCGAAGAATTTCCAATCTTTTCCACACGACTCACCACCCCAAGAGGCAAACCCAGCACAAAAGCCGGCTCCTGGAAACCAACAAGTGAACAAACTAATTCAAAAACGTCCTTCAGAGTTAATGAATCCACAATACTCCCCACACCTACCCTGTCCATGGATTTGAAGAAGAGCCTGTAATTGGTAACCATCACCGTTCCCCTCAGAGCTCCAGTGAAAGGACAGAAGTATGTGACATCCTGACCTAAAGACACAACATGACAACATTCAGATTTACTCAAGAACCGTTCTTGTTGGCTGTTTCTATTAGATCTGCAACTGCAACAGAGAAGACTAAATTACCCATATCCTGTACGGTTTCATTTGGAAGTAACTGTGCTTCTTCTTTGTCTGAATCTCTAAGCACCTTCTGGAAACATCAAAAACAATATCAATTAAATGCAAAGCAGGCGCTTGATCTCAATCAGCCTGCAACACGCTCAAGCCTCAAGCCAGCCTCCTTAAGCCATTAGATGCTCTCCGCAGCTTCGTGTGCAGATATTAAAATTCACACAGTAGCATACCTTGGCAGTGACTTTGGGCTTGACCTGAGGGACGCAGAAATGAGGAGAGAGTTGTGCTTCAGCTATCAACACTCATTTTAATGAAGATGCAGGGTGAATTGATGCAGGCTACTAACCCTGAGCTCTGGAGAAAACTCAGCAGAGGTTGACACGGACTCGGAGGACAAAGCAGACAGGTGTTTGGCCTGGGCAGAGCGGTCAGAGCGAGAGGTGGAAGTGCTGATGACAGATTTAAAATATATATATTATTTGTGTTTGCACTAACCAGACACTTTTATTCTGATAGTTCAACTTCTGAACTGCTGCTGAGAATCCTCAGCTTCACTTAAGGAAACGAGAAGATCTAGAATAAACAAAGAGGACTAATCTGATGATGTAATGTCATCCTGCATGTGTGTAGAGACTGCTCTCTGCTGAAGGACAATAGACTGGTGATAATGCTTCTGCCTGTGTGTGACTTCAAAGGCACACTTGGCAATTTTGCTTGCTTTTAGCACCCCCTGGTGTTAGTTATTAACTCTGTGGCCAAATCGAAAGCAAAACTTATTTCCTCACTGTGTGTGTGTCTTTTTAACACTTTGCTCTAACAGCTAAAATGTCTCCTCAGCCTTCATTAGTGTCTACAGGAGTGATTCAACAGTAAATGAAACAAATCAGCCGTGTTTATGATCTAAAACATGCAGGAAATGTGCTGGAACCAGACTGCAGCGCCAGGCATGTCAGCTCAATTTTTCTAAGTGCCAACCACCAGTCTGAAGTTGCGAGTGCGATAATCTGGCCACAGAGGGCAGTGGGGATCTGAGTGGCATCTCAGTATCACTGTAAAGGGTCATTTTAGCACATACTGGCTCGATAAAATCGTTTAAAAATATGAAGATTTGCAAAGTGTGGCTTTGATAAAACGTACTCATACATTTACAATTTTAAAATCAACCCGATTCCAGATGGCCAGCACAGCCAGCTGACCTTACAAGACAAAAAAATGGATTCAACGCAGTTTTACAGACAATAAGATGAGATCTGACGTGGTCGAGGCTGGAAGCCATTCAAAGCACAAAATATGTGGGCTAATAGGTCTGACTTCATTTTAATTTTTACCTATTTTTGGCTTCAAATCTTACATTTGTCAACATTTTATTAATAAAAATTATATTTAAAAAATATTTATTAAAATATTACGCATTCCCTGACTTTTATATTGCGTCATGTTGAATTCAAAACTCAGGGAATTAACTCAAACAAGCTATGAAACAAAATCAATCAATGATTGATTACAAGCTTAAAATGACAACACTAGAGCTTTCCCAGAAACTTAAAATCACATCATCGTGGTGATGAAACACCAGTCTGTTGAGTGGTCTCTCAAAATCTCTCCAGGGTCCAACCCTGAATCATCATCATCATCTTGTGATGCTTTTCCTCACTTCTTATCAAACATTGCAAGGCCACATTTGTTGATCTGCTCAAGCTGCAACTGAAGAACTTCCTGTGTGAAACAAAAGATTTTATTTGACTTAATTCCCTGCAAAAACAACAATAACTAATGAAACTAAATAGTCCTAGTTTCTTTCTGCTTTTAAGAAGAAAACAGACTTTACTAAAACTAACATCACCTGCGTCAGCGTTCTTTCTGTTCTGAGCTAATTTTGTAGGATTTTCATCAGTGCATGGAAGTGGTGATGGATGTGTTGAAGAATTTAACTCTAAAAATGGTCATTAAAAGCTATTTGAATCTAGAAAAAAGGTGTTGAGAGCATTTGTAATGTGAACGACTCACACTTATTCACATCAGTATTCCTAGAAATGTCAACCTAAACGAGAAAATCGCAGTGTTTAAGTAGATGGACACATATAAAGCTTAATAAATTGCGTTTGTTACACGTTTGATCACATTTTACAGCACATGTGTAGCCCCAAAACCACAGTCACCTAACCTGACATTTCAAAAACTTAGTTTAAAAACCACTTAGTTTCTATTTTTGATGCAAAACCTGAAGCATGTTTTGCCTGAGCATTTTAGATGAATAAACCTCATTTATTAGAACACCACTCTTACAGGAACAACATGTTTATTTAGATGACCTCATTTGTGGTGGCTTAACACCCGTCTTATAAAAACTATACAAACAACCACGAGTTAAGAAAGGTTACAAACGGGTTATAAAGCTTATAAATAAGCAGCGCTGTGGTCTCAGAGCTTTAAACTAGCTTAGAAAGAATCATTTGTGGAGGAATTACTACCTGGACAATGAATCAACACTTGGTTGTCTGGAGGAGGGCTTTGAGCCCAAACTGTCGATGCTCCCACTTTTCTCCATGTTTTTCCTATTGGGATGATGGGATAACTGACAGTGTAAACCCAAAGTATGCGAAGGAAGTCCGAGTTCAACCGGACACTGCTTCTAAACTCTCCCTACAGCGCAGCAAAAACCCACAAACAAAAGGAAGCTGCCATTTTTTCCCAGCAGCCTCCCAACCCTTGTCCCTGCATTCTGTCGGAGGGGGCGCCCTCTGCTGGCCGTCACAGGCACACACAGCTGAAAAGCGTTTACTTCAGGTTAAACAGGTACTTAATAATGTAAATAATTATAACAAACACGTATTCTTTCTTTCAGAAATTAATCTGTGTGCATACAAAAACCTACAACCTCTTCAACACATTGAGGGATAATATAAAATTACCTATGACAGTGTGTTGCGGTGATTTAGACAAAATTACGCAAAGTAATTTTTTAAGTCATAATTTGCCACTTATTCATATTTTAAATAATCTTCTTGAGCCAGTATGTGCTAAAATGACCCTTTAAAGCAGTGAACCTTAATGGCGGCCTAGACCTTTCCACTGACCTCCCAACCCTTTGGGCCCAAACGTTTAGCAGCAAAATTCATGTCCCAAATATGAATAAATGTTTACGTTCTCCTAACACAACTAAAACTACAATCAAAACAGTTTAGATGGAAAACGAAGCAATTTTAAACATTAATAAATAAACAAAAATAATACTTGACCTTTTTTTAGTAGAGCATCTGGCCCTCATGGTGGCTGCTGGAAAAAACTCCGGTCTTTGAACAAATGTAGTTGAGGGCCCCTGCTTTACAGGGTTAATGAAGGGCCACCAGCCCCTATCACCCCTGTGGCCACTCTGTTGGGACTTGGAAAAAAATTAGCTGACATACCTGGCGCTGCAGTCTGCCTCCAGCACGTTTCCTGCATGTTCTAAATCATGAACACAGCCAATTTGTTGAATTTAGTGATGAATCACTCCTCTAGTCACTAATGAAGGTTGAGGAGATATTTCAGCTGTCAGATTAAGGTGTTAAAAGGCAGAGGTGTGGACTCGAGTCATATGACTTGGACTCGAGTCAGACTCGAGGCATTATTTTAATGACTTCTGACTTGACTTGATCAAATCTGTAAAGACCTACGACATGACTGGGACTTGAACACCAATGACTTGCAACTTGAATCGACTTGCATCTGTTGACTTGATGATGACTCAAGCATATTTGATATTTCAGTACAAAGTGGCACGACATGGACAAAAATCATAAATCATTATTCGTTCTGGGTTTGATCTTGTTTATAATCCGTTTCAGTTGCACTTTCTGCTCGTTTGAGCAAATAAATGAAGCTTTAAGAAGCTTTATTTCTGGAATTTACTATCATCGTCATTAAATTAAAGTTGGACAGATGACTTGAAAGTTCAAAGTTAAGGACTTGGACTTCCACATCATTGACTTTGGACTCAACTTGGATGTCTTTGACTGGAAAGACTTGTGACTTGCAAAGCAGTGACTTGGTCACACCTGTTAAAAAGATGAGTTTTAGCTTTCGGTTCTACTAATGGACACTAGGGGATGCTATAAGCAAGCCAAAACTGCCTAGGAGAGTTTGTCTCACTGTGTGAATTTAAACAGGCTTCAACATTTTATTTAAACATTTGGACGTAAATGTGAGACTCTGCTGTATAAAACTATACTTTACATTGTCAGATTCCTTTTCAGTTTCAACTGCTGATTATCGTAATTACCTTTTTTGACCTTCTACCGCTCGTCCATTGAGAGCCTGCTAACCTACTGTATCACAGTATGGTACGGCAGCTGCACCAAGGCGGATAGAGTGAGGCTTCAGAGTGTGGTAAAGACAGCACAGAAGATCATCGGCTGTCCTCTCCCCTCCCTGATGGACATTTATTCCTCCCGCTGCCTCAGTAGGGCAGCAAACAGCATCAAGGACAGCTCCCACCCTGGCTTCAACATGTTCAGACTGCTTCCCTCAGGGAAGCGCTACAGGTGCATTAATACAAAAACCCACAGACTCAAAAACAGTTTCTTCCCCAAAGCAATAACCACCCTGAACTCAAACATGCACAGATAACACAGCCCCCCCCCCCCCTCTTCCTCCATTGACCACCACTATCTATTGATACCAAATTCCATGTGCAATAATTGTAATACATAACATTACCGTCCATATGTACATAGCGCTGCAGAACTGTACCCCCCCCCCCCCCAAGTATGTTTGTTTTACACTGAGTAGGAGATGCTCTGTATCTCACTTTACACCTGTACAGTGACAATAAAGGCATTCTATTCTATTTTTGTTTTAACCCACAATGAATTCCCAATAATTTAAACTGTCCTTTTAACAGCAATTTTTTGCCCCCTTGTTTATTATAAGACCTCAGGTCAGCCTGAAAGATGTTGATTTCAAGGGAGATTAGGCATCTTTGGCTTGCTTTTAGCACCCCCTAGTGTTCGTTTGTAGAACCAAAACTTATCTACTCACTGTGTGTTCATCTTTTTAACACCTTAAAACAACTGAAATGTCTCCCCAGCCTTCATTAGTGTCTACAGGAGTGATTCATCACTAAATGAAACAAATCAGCTGTGTTCATGATCTAAACCATGCAGGAAACTTGCTGGAACTAGACTGCAGCGCCAGGTATGTCAGCTCAAGTTCTTCTAAGTTCAACAGATCAGACCAGCAACTGTGAAGCTGCAAGTGGGATATTTTGGCCACAGGGGGCGATAGGGGCTGGGTGGCATTTCATTAACACTGTGAAGGGTTATTTTAGCACATACTGGCTCAAGAAAATTATCTAAAAATATGAACAAGTTACAAAGTATCTTTTAACCCTCGCCACATCCTTGAACTTTTGCAAAACCCATTACCTTTTGCACAAAAAAAGCACTAGGGAGTGGAGGGTTAAATGAAAAGCAACACTCTTCATACCCATTTCTGTGCTGATTTTAGGCACCCCACCCCTAGCATTTTTTATAAAACTTAACTTTTTAAGTTAATTTACCCTTTAAAATTAAAAAATGCACAATCTGTTATTTCTGTGAAATTATGCAAAGTAATTCAAGGGAAAAAAGTCAATGTTTATTCAAATAATGAAAAATGCATGACAGAAATACTGAAATCACATTCTGAAATGTGCTTCAAACTTTCATGATTTACGCAAACAGCAACTGACCTGCAGACAGTACGGTTTCCAATTAGTTAGACTGTAAATAAATGCCAGCTGCAATTAAAATGCTTGAAACTAAAACATTTTCAATTAAAAAAGATCAAATGAAACACACACACAAAGTCCTCTACTTTACATATTTCTCCATAAATTTCTTGTGGAACTCAGAGCGCAGCGTGTCGTTGACAAAACGTTTCTCTTTCCGCGCCTCATCCACTCCTTTGGCGCAGTTTTTGAACACTACGTCATCATCCCACCTAGAAGTACATCAGAATTATTAGTGGTGGTGAAGGAATATATTTGTTTTTCCAAATGCAAACAAACAAAAAACCAACATTCTTGCTGTAACAAGTGAACATAAGAAATACCTTCTCTTGACTCTGAATGTGTTCTGAGTTTGGCTCTGTTGCTGTTGTTGCTGCTGCTGCTGTTGCTGTCCTGCTAAATTTATCAATGGATTTCCACTCAAAATATTTTCCATTCGAATCCTCTCTTCCTCTGCCTTCTGCTCTCTTTCCTAAATAACAAAAGAAAAGCACACGGAGGTTAAGCCATCCTCTATAACATCACTTTTCATTTATAGCCAAAGCAAACACAAACTTAAAACTCTTTACTTTGCGTTCTTGCTCTTCAGCTCGCTCTTTCTTAATTTTTTCAAGTTCAGCCAGCAGGGCTGCAGTGTCGTCATCATCACTTTCTTCATCTGAGTTCTCGTCTTCGTCATCCTGTAATGTAAAAATGGATTAATAACTTTATCCAGTGTAAGTCTGGGATGTATTGCAATGTAAATCCTTACATCAGTGAGAGGGTCATCGGCATCAAGGTTGGCTGCTGGGATCTGATCCAGTCTGGGCCTTTTTGAAGATGATGATGATGAAGAAGATGATGTGGTGTGCTCTGAAGAAATAAAATCAACACAATACAGATTAAAGGAACTATGCCAGAAACCGTTGCATACATCCTTTTTGGATCTAATCTTTATTATGAGTAGAAAAATCCACCTCTTGGTCCCCTCTCTCTGGTCTTCTCACGAGCAGCTACACGCTCCCTCTCCTCCAGCTCTCGGCGAAAATCACGGGCACGCACTTCCTCAGGGGCATCCTGGGTAGGCTGCCTTTTAATTGAGATGAAAGAAACACAGTTTAAGTAGTTCGAATAAATATTTAAGGTTGAGAAACTGGAACCCACTGTTCTGACCTGTATTTGATCTTGGTGTGACCTGGAAGATCCCGACTGGAATACTGCTTAGAAAGAGCACTCAAATCCCCTTCTCCTTTTCCTCTACCCCCTCTCGCCGGCTCAAATGTTGGTCTTGCAGCTGTAGTCATCTTTGATGGCCGTGCTCTGGCAAAACGTAAAGCAGAAAATAACTGACCAATTCATAAATTACAATAAGTAATTTTAGATATACATCATAATAAGTCTAATGTTAATATGAGTTAAAACCTTTAACGATCAGTTTCCTCCTAAATGTTGTTTAAAACACAAGTTAGCTTGATAGCTTCCACCGCTAATCAGTTGCTAACAGGCTAACGTGGGTGACAATGCAATTTAAGGAACATTTCCTATTTTTAAAACCCAATGCAAGATAATTACGAGAGTAAACATGTTTGAAACACAAAGCTTAAAATAAACAACACAATTTAAATACGTTTTTAAAGCAACAACACTTACGAAGCTGCTTCCAAAAGTGAAAAGGAAACGTTCCTGTACACAACGGTGCGTCACTTCCGGAACTAGACGCGTTCAGGAACAATCGGAGAAAAATCGTGCATATTTTGACCGGCATGACAGGACTCCAAGAACCTATTTTACTTGTATTGTTTACGAGGTCGGCTGCGCAGTGGTTAGAGCTGTTGCCTTGGGTTCACTTCCCAGCCTGAGATCTTTCTGCATGGAGTTTGCATGTTCTCCCTGTGCATGCGTGGGTTCTCTCCGGGTACTCCGGCTTCCTCCCACAGTCCTTAGGTGTGTGTGTGTGTGTGTGTGTGTGTGTGTGTGTGTGTGCGTGTGTGTGTGTGTGTGTGTGTGTGTGTGCGTGCATGATTGTTTGTCCTGTGTGTCTCTGTGTTGCCCTGCGATGGACTGGCTTTCTGTCCAGGGTATATCCCGCCTGATTGCCCATTGACCGCTGGAGATAGGCACCAGCCCACCGCAACCCTACGTGGACAAAGCGGGTTCAGACAATGGATGGATGGATGGATGTTTACAAGGTCAATAAAATGTAGTGTTCAAATTAAGAAAACCACAAATCTTGTTTACTACAGTATGATAATTACAGACCAATCTTAGTGCTTCCCCAGTTTTCTAAAGTCCCTGTTGCCCTTTTCAAGCTGGATCTAACCTCCATCTGTCTGCAGATTCCTGCACCCGACTCCTGTTGAAGATCTCAGCTACATTTATGCTGCTCCCTTGTTTTCTCCATTAATTTATTGTTTAAAACCGACCGTAGTCTGTGAACTGATTCTGTAAGTCGTGGGTTAGACACTTACCTCACAACATGACACCATAGTGACTGGTATAATTACGCAATCCTTCGATGAAAGAAGGTCACAGTTTAGTCTTGTATGCGATCATGGTTCAGGTTTGCATTTCATTATTTTCTGACCTCCTGCTATGACATTTTTTTTACCTGAAGCTCATAAATATTCCTGAAAAGTTGAATAAACAGAAATCTTCAGTGCAATGCACCGATATGAAACTTTGGGGCTGATACCAATATCTGATATATCGCTGTTATGGCCGATAACCGATGTTTGCCAATACCGATATACTGACATTAATGCTTCTAAGATCAACAGATTTGTAAAGATTAAAGCTGAATTGACGTTATGTACACACACCACACATGTTTACACTGTTAGATGATTGCAATCACTGTCACATGACTAAACAATTACACATCACCTCCCTCACCCTCTGAAACAGATAAACAAATGAAAACAAGATGGAAAAATTATCAGTTAATATTGGCCCAGTTTAATGTATCGGACCAATACCGATATTAATGCCAATATATTGTGCATCCCTATTTTGAACCCTAACCTACTGACAAAGTTTGTTTGAAAGTTGTCCTCATTCAGATAAATACAAAGATGAAGAGATAAAGTGAAAATATTGCTGACTTCCCTTACCTTTACATATCTGACCTCATAACATGTGATAAGAATGAACGCTCAGACGGTGACTTTGAAAAACCCACGGACCAAAGTGTAAATATTACAGTTTAAAGAGGTGTTAAGTTACACCAGAGTGTGCAACAGTCGTAGGAAATAATGGCCACGTTTTCTTTGAGCAGGAATGATATCGCAACGGTCTGATAAGGCCGCAGGTTAAAGTTGTTCCAGATCAGGCCTTTCTTGATTCCTGACATATTTTGTAAAAGAACGGCGTGTTTTTCAAGAAATGTTTTTCACCAGAACCAGTGGGGAAACAAAACTAAAAGCTTCCATGTAGAAGACAAAGATTAAAATTATTTTCACGTTTGCTTCACTGGAAAGAGTTCTAAGAGCTACCATCTCTGGAATGTGTTTTTTCACATCAGAACAAGTAAAACCACACACACACACACACACACACACACACACACACACACACACACACACACACACACTTTGATCAACTGATAAAGATTTAACATCCTGATGCAGAACTTGGCATCAACACAAAGCGGAGGGGGCGGACTCTGAGACTGCAGGGAAGTGGATGTTGGAGTTCAGGTATCACCACCTTCCTGCCTGCGTTAGTTAACAGCTGAGAAGTGGCTCGGCACCATCTGCTCCGACAACTTCGCTCCAACAGGTGAGAGTACAACACGGCCTTCGTCTGGTTCTGATTTCATGCTCGCTGGCTTCTACGCACAGCGAGACCTCATTAAGTCTGAACTGACTTCATTCTCTATGCATGGCAAATTTGACCCGGTTAATTGGTGCTGGCACGTCTTCGCATACATTCATTATAAAGAGATTAAAAACTAAGTGCAGTTCAAGGTGTTAAACAGGACCAAAGCAAGAAAACAGAAAAGATGCTGAGTGTGATGATGTAAATACACCAAGAGGCTTTATTTTTAAATAACAAAAAAAAATTTAAATATACGATTTTGGCTCAACTGCCAAAAATGTAAAACATCACTTTTGATGCATTGATGAGTTATTGCTTGTAGCTGGATTATGGAAATAATCAACAGGAAGAGAATAAGATATTCCGACTGTGATAAATTTATTACATCATGACTGAATCTCCAGGCTGAGCATCGAGGGAAACATCCGCATCATGTCAGAAGGCAAGCTGTGCTTTTTTATTCAATTGCAGCAAATACAAGAACAGGATTATGATCCATTGCTGACAGACATTTGTTTCTTTTAGAAGTTGACAGAAAGGGGGTGCTGAAAAACATCAAAGTGCAGACCTCAGTAAAGAACGACTGCAGTTGGATCAAATCAGGAAACAACCAGCTGGATCCGTGAGTTTTTACAACCAGTAATTAAAGGTGCAGTATGTAAGAATATAGTGAGAATTTTACAGTAAGAAAATCCCCAAAGAGTCTAATGTTTCAATCATTTTGGAAGGAAGGATACACTGAGACATTTTTCATATCCAGCTGGCTGATGGTCAGTTTTTCTCCTTTCAAAACAAAGGAAGGAGGGACAAAACTACAGTTTACCATCAGTGAGCGGGGGGTTGCCATGTCTCCTGCGAGCTAATGCTGCAGTGCCCACAATTGTAATTTGATGACAAAAATCTCCAGAGTTGTTGCAGCAACAAAATTTTACCACAGGATGTAATTTTTATTTTATTCTTACATAATGCACCTTTAAAGCTGATCAGGTTTCATGTCTCTCAATTACATGACAGATTCTCCTCTAAAGAAATAACCATTCAGCCACAATCACAGCAACTCCTCTTGTCTTGCAGAGTCATCCAAAAGGAGAAAACTAAACCTGTTCCTGCAAAAAAGAGTCAATTAGTTCTGCAGGCGACCAAGAAATTTGAGTGAGTTCTTCTAGAAATATATTCAAATATTACGAGCTGTGTGAAAATAACCTGACATCACTGGAATCTGTTGGTGCCAGTTCTGCATCTCAGACTAAGACTGTCCTTTTGAACGTTGCATCTGTGAAAAATAAAATATTCCAGGCTTCAGGGACAAGTCCCCATCTGTGACATTAACATACATAAACAGTATCTTGGCCCTCGGCCGCTCTGCTGCACCAGTGTACCTCTCGGTGACCTGTACTTCAACATTCATCTGAATACTTACACAAGTATTTCCCCCTCAAGAAAGGAAGACCGAATTATTTGTGTTTAATTACAGGAAAAGGTTTGGAATGAAAGCTGACACCGTAAATCAGTAGTTTGAATTCCGGACGTCGTCTCTCACGTCGTAAAAATGTTCCAATTAACATTTACAGAAGATCTGCTTTTCAAAAGCTGCACTCAGAAAATTTGTGTTTTAATCCTCACTTTTTTCACAGACTGAAATCGTATCTAAAGCTCTGATTTATACTAGCCCTAACCCACAGAGACGCATTTGCTTTGGCTGGGAATTGTGATGATCAATTCCCCGCCAGGACGACAGAGGGCAGGGAGCTTTTTGTGTGTGTGTGTGTGTGGGGGGGGTCCTCTGGTCCAGGGATTCCCAAAGTGTGGTGCGCGGGGGTGCGCGAGGTGAAAAGTGTAATGGCTGCGGAGCTCAGAGAAGTCTGTCATATGTCACCATTAGCGTAGCCAGAAACTCATTTGTGGGTGGGCCTAAGAAAAAGTAAGTGGGCCCAATAAATGTAATTGAAAACAAGAATATTTTTGCGCGCGAGTATGTGTGTGTCCTCCGCATGTGCCCTAGCTTCTTAATAACAATGCGTCGAGCTTCAGCGCTCTGGCCTGCGCACACCGATATGTTCCGTATTTGATCATTTTTAACGATGTTGGAGAAATCTGAAGGTGGCGAGTCATTCTGGCAGATTG
This sequence comes from Nothobranchius furzeri, assembly GCF_043380555.1. NCBI lineage: Eukaryota > Metazoa > Chordata > Actinopteri > Cyprinodontiformes > Nothobranchiidae > Nothobranchius > Nothobranchius furzeri. Next base: position 48,550,617 of record NC_091750.1, on the reverse strand, counting down.
TAATTAACACCCTGTCTCATGCAGGTGTTGTGACATTGTAAACCTCACACACAGAACATTGTGGATGTAACAAAATAAATCAAGAAATGATTCCCATTCAGGCTATTAACAGCGCGCTGAAGATCTGAAGTTCAGAGTGCGTCTGTCAGAGTTCAGACGCGTTCCAGCTTAACCACGGCTCACGGGTGCACAAGTGAGCACATCTGGGCTGGGCAGAAGTAATTTTACAACATTGGTTTAAATAGCGCCAAGAACGAGATGCGGTGACTTGAGCGGCTCATGGAGCTGTGCCATGCACACACACACACACACACACACACACACACACACACACACACACACACACACACACACACACACACACACACACAGATTCAATAAGCGCGCAGGCTGCGCAAACTCCGGCGTGCCGTCAGACTGAAAGCAGAAATGAGCGCTGCCTCCTCTGTGATAAAAACTTTTAAGAGGTTTTATAACATTTTTCATTCCAGGTCAAATTAAGATATTAGCTTCTTGGGATGACATATTTAAGTTGGGTCCGCTCCAGCCAGTGACTCCGAACCTGACTACAACTCATGTTACTGCAGCATTTGTTATTCCAGTCCGTGTGGCAGCGGATCGCAGATTCAGCCACACCATAAAACAGCAATAAGTCGGTCTGAGGCAAAATTGAACCTCATGGCTATATCTTTTCCATCTTTTCCCCTATAGACATTTGATTACGCACAAGTAGGTGATCAGCTCAGGTTTACGCAGAGCAGAAGGAAGGAGAGCGCTCTGGCCGCACAGGTTAAACGTTCCTACTTTAAGAAAACTGTTAAATTGCATTTTTTATGTGCTACCTGGGCACTCTAAATATTTATTTAAAATTAAATCAAAGGAAATTGTAATGGTATCAAATGTTTATTAATTACTGTTTAAAAAATGAAAGTGATGGGGAAAAAAGTCGATCATATTTTTTTAACCCTGTCTGTTTAGCTTGACGCCTGATATATATATGTGTATATATATATATATATATATATATATATATATATATATATATATATATATATATACATACATATATATGTATGTATATCGGGTATATACATACGTACATACATATATATATATATATATATATATACATATATATGTATGTATATACTGGTATATACATACGTACATATATATATATATATATATATATATATATATATATATATATATATATATATATACCGGTATATATATATAGCCATGCCCTGATGTGGGGGCTGGGTCGACATGGTCGGGACATAGAAGGGGGTGCGCGGCTAAATGAGTTTGGGAACCACTGCTCTGGTCGATGATAGTGCATTTACTGTTGTGTTTATTTTTTGTTTACATAATTCAGAGATTTTTTAACATGGACAACTTTGTCCCTTATCCCCCTCCTCTGCATGCAGTTGCCACCTTAAAAACCCACGTTTCTTATCATTTCCACCAATCAAAAGTCTGCTGTGTATCTTTGTACTCTTTCAGTCGAGGATGAATAAACGTTAGCATCGTTGGACTTCATCTGCAAGATGTTCTTCAGTCTACGCCGTGTCTGTCGCTAGATATCTTCGGTACTCTTAATTTTGCTGGTGGAGGAGTTTAAAGGAAGCGACGTCTTGACCAATAACAAGCTTGCAATCTCTGTCGCTTTCGATGGATAGTTAAAAAATTGAGAACGTCTCCATCACCCTCTGCCCCAGAGCTCTTTTGTGAATGCATGATGGTGTTGCGCGTCTCTGTACCCATGCAGATGGAGAAGTATAAATCAGGCTTTATTCACTCGCTATTTCAATAAATCAGCTGTGGACTCTAAAGAGCTGGATTTCAAGTCTTATTATTATTCATGATATTTGGACATCTCATCATCGATTGGCTAGCAGCAATGTGACAATATGACTCTTCCACTGCCTCCGTTCTGCAACATCGATGCAGTATCTTGACAAATAATACAAGCCTGAAGAAGTTAGCCATTGTTGTGGAGTTGCTAATGTTAGCAGTTAGCTAGTAGTCCAGGCATGTTTGGCTCCCATGGCCGCTAAATAAACAATCTTCTGTGGTCGCGAGCCAAAGTGGGTGGTCCATGAAGGCTAATTTACCGTAACGCAGATCTGTGTTGTTTTTCCCACCAGAGCGTATCATCTATTTTCTTTTGGCGGCTAATGCAGTAAATAGGAGTTGAAGGCTATGTTTAGGTTTAGCCTACATGTGAAGCTCAGTGACCTATCCTACTTCAGAAATAACAAGTAAACGGTTACTCAGTGAACTTGCTCTTTAAAAGCAGAAAATCGATGTTTTTTATTGAGAATTTACATGCAAACATTCACTGTTTTTGTGGTGCAATTCAAACTCTGCTGGAAGGAGATCTCACTGGATGTGTCTGGGAAGCGTCAGGCCAAAGTTTTCCAATTACGTTTTGCATGAAAAATGGAAATAAAATCTGGCTTTTAATATTGCAATATACATATTTATATAGTGATGAATTTCACCAGCGCAGTGTGTGTGTCTGTGTGTATGCATTGTGAAACACTTTGTAAAGCTGTTAGGAGTCATTGAAAAGTCATTTACCTTGAATTGAGGTTAACGCACAAAATTGTTGAACATTTTGTTCACAATTTTCTTTACTGACAACATTTTTTCTTCAAGTTTCAGTTCATTCTTCACATACATTCTTTCAAAAGTAATGACAAAGCTGAAACTGTCATTTTCAGACAGAATTTTTCCAGAAAATGTGCAAAGTTGAAATTTAACTTTCAGTCAGGTTTGTGCTCGTCACCACTTCTTTGTGCCCTCAGCCGTGGCTTTACAAGCCCACACTGCAGCTTCTAGAAACTAGAAGAGCTGGTTTCCCTGCTCACACGCTCACTGACAGTCTGCATCTGTAATTATGACTGCTGACGAGAGATGTCACATCTGTCATTCTGATTAAACTCAGGCTGGAGCCACCGTCTGGCTGTGACACGTTTGTGTTTGTTAGCTGAAGACAGGTTGTGCTTCTGCAGCGGTCATTCAGCTGGCTGGAAATGATAATTGCCCAGTTTATGGATTTTCTAATGCAAAGTTCAAACAATGAGACATAAATCAGGGAATTCCAACAGAAAAACAGATTAATAAAATAAATCAGTTCAAACTGGTACGTCTACAGCAGTAGTTCACATAGTTTTTAAAAAAATAAAACAATATTTATTTTTACCAACGGGAAGGTGTTATAAGACACAAAACAAAGGACTTTCATCCTTATAGAAAAATTGTAAAGCTTTGAAAAGCCTTGGACTTCTCTAGGTGTATTTACTTTCCATCAGAGCTGGAAGACGCTGAAGTGGAACATTCACACACTTGTGCAAATATCACAAAATAAGTCAAATCTGAACATAGCGCCAACCAAGTAATTAATGCCACACACCCCTTTTCTCCTGATGGTAGGACAAACTGAGCCGTCTGCTGGGAGGCTGGGGGAGGTGGAGCATGACTCTCCCACCGGAGCGTAAACCCGTTCAGCATTTTAAACGGCGGCACTGAGTTGATTGGGTTTTGCCGCATTATGCAGCCGGTGGCGGTTTCCTCAAAGGCACTGACCTCCCTCACCTCAAAGGTACTGACAGTTTGATAGATAAGTAATGAGTTAGGAGGAGGGTCCTGTGGCTGCGAGCTCTACAGAGGGCGCGCTTTGTGCTGATATTAACAATGAGGTTCCAGCTGCAGGGCTGAGGCCGTGTGGTGGCATCAGGTGAACGTCATTATTGACAAAGTGGTCCAGAGGATAGATGCCGCACTTCCCAAAGCCCTCCTTTACGATCATGACACCTTCCTCTTCCTTCGTTACCTGATAGGTTTGTTTAAATACACCTGAAAACTCCTTTTTGCTGACTGTAAAGTGGGAATCAGCAGCACAACCAGTCCCTGTGAGCGACGCAAAGTGCTGCTTAAGGACCACAAACAGACCAGCATCCAGCGGCTGCAGGATGTGAGAGCAGTGAGGAGGAAGGCTCAGCAGGATGATGTCCTCCTTGCGAGCTGATTCCACCACCTCTAGGCTCACAGGAGACTTGTGACCATCCAAGAGCAACAGCAGCGGACGTTCCTTTGGAGCGTGGATGAGAAAATGCTTCAGAAACCATTTCTTAAAGAGTTCTGAGTTGATGCAACCTGAGTCTGACCACCCATAGAGGGCATGTGGCGGTCCTTGTGTCTTGTAACAAACCCCCCCAGGATAGGCCTTTGAGTAGATAATAAATGGAGGAATGTCTCCCGCAGCTGCATTAAAGCAGGCCAGGATGGAGATGTGGTCCCTCGAGCTTGGTGCTGGCTTGCAGCCCAGACTGATAGATTTTGGGAGGATGTTCTTCTTCCTGCCCAGCTGGAAGCTCGTCTCACTGCAGCTGTAGATTTGGTGAGGTTTGTCTCTGAGCCCGTGTGTGTTTGTCACGGAGTTCAAAAGGCGAAAAAACTGATCCACCGCTTCCGTTCTCACACACGCTGTCCTCCCACGCACAACGCTGTCTGCTGGCTGAATAGTAATGTTCTTTTCTTGACGTTTTCTAAAATTGAGCCACCATGTCTGGCCCAGTTTAGAAAATGCCACCCTCCTGTGCCGCCGTTTGTAAATGGAGGACGCAAAGGACACAACCTGCTGTTTGGTAAGTGGGAACCCATGCTTGGACATATAAAGGCAGAAATCTACCAAGAGCTTCTCATCAGCAGATGTGATGAGCTGAGCCGGTCCGCTGCGGCTCCCTGGTGTCACCCGCCCACTGACTCGATCGCCAAGCGAGGACTTGGGGACTCCAAACTCCTTGGCAGCCTGTCTCACTGTGCACCTTCCTGACTTCACCTCGATCAGCGCTCGCTCCATGGCCTCCTCGCTCCATTTCTTCTTTTTCTTCCGTCCAACTTTGTCAAGATGGTTCCTTGATGGCATTTTCTTTCTAGGAAGGCAAAAGAAACATAAAACCAGGCATAAATTAATTAGCATAAAAATACAAAACTAAAAACCAAATTATAAAATGTGATACAGAGACGCTAAAACTATAAAATACAATACCCAATAGCAATAAAGCATCACTGCAGTAGGCATACAACCTTCTACATCATTGATTTTATAGTGTGCATAAAAACACATCAGCATATCTAACAATACCATTTTAAAGACAAGATTAACAATTCATCAACAAGAAGATATAAAATCACAGACATTTTAATTGTGAATCTGCCATTTAATATATTCAAAGCCAAAAATGACCTTAGCTTTTCTAAATGACCGTGGGAACCTGAACTCACCATGAACTGACAAGAGACCAATCACATTCGTGATGAAAACATCCACTCTTTTAAATTACTGTGCTGTCGCAATCCTCACATCCACGCATGCAGGAATAAAAATTAAAGGCCACTTACGAAATAAAGAAGATTCGGTTAACGTTAGGAGATGTTTAGTTCGCTTCCGGTTTCTCCTTGATGCAGAGTCGTTACCTTGTGTTCCGTGCTATGTTGTGCTCACCGAGGGCTATTTTTGAATATAACTGAAATGCAAAGTTAACAATAAGTAATTTATAATAGTCGCTAAACGCATTCCAGCTTCAGATATTCAATAACATACAGCAATACGCAGATGTCTCCATGTTTACGCACGTTTCCACGAATCTGCGACTAGCAAGAAGCTATTACGTTAGGTCAGAGCGCTGAACAAAACCGGAAGTTGACTAAGGATGGGTTTCAAAAGAAAAGCCTGGCAAACCAGACTAATTGCATTATTTCTTTATATAAACGTTGCAAGCAAGAAATTGGTCTAGTTCTCTAGGCTAACGAAGCGCAAGTAAAAAAATTCATAAATAAATAAAAACAAGCCCCACACTGCAAAGAAATAACATAATAGCTCAGTTTTCAAATGAAGGAAAAGAATATCTTAACAGCGATTGTTGTCTATTTTTAATTAGTTTTGTAGTCTTTGTGTTGTTAATAAAAACTTTGAGCTCTTGAGAGAAACACAGTAATATGTAGTTAATAAAATAAAGGAAAAAGAACATAGTGAATTAGAAATGTTCTTATTATGTTATGTTATTATTATTATTATTAACAACAACAATAATATTATAAATATAATTATATATAATTATATATATATATATATATATATATATATATATATATATATATATATATATATATATATATATATATATATATATATATATATATATATATATATATATTACTGTTTGTAAGTGAAAAGAGATTTGTGAATAACATTTTGCAGTCATAGTTTATTTTAACCCTATTTTTATTTTAAAGAGTTCAGGTTTAAGTCTGTTCTGTAATGTAGGTTGGAGAGTTGTTTGGTCTGTCTGCTGCTTTGCATTATGCTTAGTGTTGGAATAAGTTTAAACTTATTCATCTAACTGAAAATCACATCTGACATTTTTTTAATTTGTGACTTTTGGACAATTTAAAAATAATAGGAAAAAGCAAATTATGCATTTGTTTTATATTTGTGTGGATGAAATAAGAGGTAAATCTTAAGTCATGGACATTAATGATGAACAGAACAGAACAGAACAGAACAGAACAGAACAGAATAGAATAGAATGGAATAGAATAGAATAGAATAGAATAGAATAGACTTTACTGATCCCACATTTGGGAAATTCACTTGTCACAGCAGCACCAAAATGTAAGAGAATAATTTGAAGGAAAATAATAACAAAGGTGGCCTACGTGTATGTATACATAGGCAGTAAGCTATTACTGGTACCTTTGACCACAAATGAAAATGAAAACGTGGGTTCCAGAACTATGCAGCTTGCTGTAAGAGACACAGACATAATATGCAAATCCGGTATTGCACAAATCTTAGTGAGTTTTTTATTTTAGTGGGCAAGTCTCTGTGGTTATCGCATTACAATCTTCTTGTGAACCTTTCATTTACCAGCCTCTCATCTCACAGCAATGTGTCTGGCAATATTTATATAGTTAATGAACACCGTGTTGACATTTAAAGCATAGTTTATCACATCTGTTCTTGGTTACTAAGCTCATCTATAAACAATGCTTATCTTCTGATGCAGTTTAGTTTCTGCGCTCATGCATGTAAACAACATCTCATATCTTTTGTTTTATATAAAGGACAGAATTACTGTCCAAACACACAGTGTAGTGACATTTTTATTGTAGTTGACAACATTTGGATTTAAATACATTTCACAAAGTAATCTGTTGTTATCTTGTATGATTTTCCTCTCACCAATGATCAATAACCATCCTAAGTGGAAGCTTTTAGTTATGTTTTCACGTCAGAGTTTTTATGAAAATGTCTGTTGGTTATAATAGATCAATTACCAAGAAGGACAGGACAAAGGAAGACAAAACTCATCTCTAATTACGTCTTTTGTTCTTAAATTTTAGATCAGAAAATACTGCACCAAGTCTCCCTGCTCAAAAGACGTCACGTTTTCCAAACAAAGGGTGTGTGTGCAACGTGGGACTCAGAGCTTACTTATCCTTCCTTAAGATGTGCAGTAATCTTAGTTAAGATATTGAAAGTGGTATTATTTTTTCAAGGTTTTTCTTTAATGCTGTGCTTTTTTGTAGAGATTCAGCTAATCAGGGCAAATTTAATCCTGTCTCAAAAGATGCTCCAAGTAAGGAATCACAAGTGGAGACCAAAGAAGATATAAAGTTAGTACTTGTCTTGTTATTTTTTTAATATCATTTTTGTATAACTGGTAATAAATAACACCTTGTTTTTCAGGCTTCAGTCAACCACAGAACAGCTGGTTCAAAATTATAAGGCTCAGGAAGACAAATTAGTTCCAAACAGAGGACACAAAGAGGTAGAAGCTAATGTGTTAGTAGACAAGCCTGGAGTAAACGTCAATGAGAAAGTTGGTGAAGTTGTTAAAAAGGAAGACCAAACCCAACCAGATGCTTTAGGAAAGCAGAATAATGATGTGGTGTCTCCCGTGAAGCAGGAAGAGCCATCACCTGCCAACAAAACTGCAGAAGTCAAAGAACATGTAGATGCACCGACTGAGCTATCAAATATGAATAACACTGAGGATAAGAGCTCAGCTGATGCTGAAGTGGAAAGCTGTGTTACAAAAGCTTCTGCTGAGGGCGGCACATCAGCCAACTTGGTACCTGCTACAGTTCCTGCTGTAACTCAAGTTGAGCCGAAGCCTAAAGTTGAACCTTTGACCAAAACAGAGCCGGCAAAAAATGAAATTGTGAAAGATGCAAGTGTTGAAGTTTCGTCTACAAAAGGTAGCTCAGAGAAATGTCCTTCAGCAGAATCAAATAAAGTGTCTGCCCCCTTTAAGCCCAAGCTGCTGCCTGAAACCAGTGATCTTGCTGCTGAAGCAGGCAAACATGCTTCTCTTCACGCCAGGGTGGACTCAGCCCCACCAGTTAAATCTGTAAGCAGTTCACTGGCTAAACCTTCCAAGGATTCACCTACAGAGAGCAGCTGTGAAAACCATCCCGCAGAACAGGATGAGAACAAGGTTTTAGTTATTGGTGTAGTGTTGGAGTCTCCTGCTGTGGTCAATGCAGCACCTACACAAGAGGCTTCTCCGCTTATCAGTGTGCAACCACTTTCCATTACTCTACCTGAATCACCTGCAGCTGAAAGTTCTTTTAGGTCTGCAGTGTGTGAAGTAAATGCTGCAGCTCCTGCAGAGCCAGCTCCAAAGACCAGAACCGAGGAGGTAGTTGAACACAAAGTCCGATCCGTTGATTTCAACTCTCCTGAAGACAGCATCACGCCGCCACTTGAGGATGCATTTGACCACGTGATGGTGCTGGATATAAAAGATGCTTTTGAACTTGAGCCCGCTGCAGACACTCGGGAGGATTTAGTTAACAAGCTAGTCGTTGATCCGACTGATGCTTTAGATTTCGATGCAGCGAGCAACGAATCAACAAAACCTAAAGATTCAGAACAAACCCTCCCAGAGGAGCAGAAGCGGAAGATTGACGACACCAACGTGTGAGTATCGTGCAAGTATTGAGCTCAAACGGCAAGATTTTAATTTCTTTTATTCAATCAAATGGGATATTTGCTGTTTTTTTTTAGTAGGAATCACCTTAAGAAGCCTGCAGGGGAGATATGTAATAGAGAAACTCCCAAAAAGGACAGGTTTGTTTCCAATTCCTCACATAATCTCTGAAGCACAATTAGTTTGTGATTTCAAACTCACGTTAAACAAGAAAAAAACTGTTCATTCATTGGTAATTTTCTTCAAATGTCAGCATCAGGTCTTGCGAATCGACCTGTTATTACTGTAACACAACCATTGATGGAAAAGTGAGGATCATAGTGAATGAACCTGCAATAGTCTGCCACGAAGAGTGCCTTAAGGTTTGTTTCACCTCACTCTCAGACGGGGTACCTGTGATTTTAGAAAAGTGACTTCTGTTATTTCTTAGTTGAAAGTTGTGCATGTTTTGCAGTGTGGCGTTTGTGCAAAGGTCCTTGGAGACTTGCTGACTGCCATGTTCCAGCACAAACATCTGATCCATTGCAAGGATTGCTTCACGAAAGCTGTTCATCTGGACTAGCTACTATGTGTGTCAAGGGGAATAATGTGCTGCCTGTTGCTCCACTCTGTGTTTTTCTAAACTACTTCATCTGAAAATGAAGACATTAAGGATTTTGTGATTGAATCGTTTGTCTGCTGTAATCACAATTAAAATACAACATGGTTAAAATAAAATGACAAGTAAACACGTCAGATTCAAAAGGTTTAATTGCAAAATGAGAGCACACAAGAGTAGTCATCTAGAGAGCAGTTACTTAATCAACTCTTTATGTAGCTAGTAACTAAAAAGCCACCTTGCATGGTGGCATTTAAACAAAGCAAAAATGGACGGTGAGCGAATGCACAGCTAATTTATTGTGAGGTGACAAGCTTAAAGGGGAACTCCCGTACATTCAGTTTCTCTCGCTCCAGTTCCACAATGTTGACGGACAAGATGGCGATAATGAGGCAGCAGCGTCATCCAGTTCAGATCCAACATCGGTGAACACTGTGCACACAGTTACGACTCGCAAAGCAAGCTGTCATTGTTCTTAATTATTCATGAAACATTACAATCAGCACCAGGAAGGGATTAAAACAAGAGCAGAAGTGGAGATGAACAACAAATCTAAGAGAATCATCTGAGAGGACGACTCGTAAAAGCAGGCCAGGGCACATGACAGGGTAGGAGTAATCTTCATCTCTCTGTTTGTTGTTCGTTCACAACCGTAGCGAGAAACGTGTTTCTGTTATTTCACGCGAAGTTGTGATCCAAGTTTGAAAAGCTGCTGCTTGAAGTAGGAAGAATTTAAATCTAGAGTTGAAGGTGCTGCTGAAGGTCCATTTCTTGGATGTGTTGCACTTAGCGGATTCCCTTTCTGCCCAGAAACCGCAAGACGGCATAGTTGTAGGCAGTGGCAGCCAGGTACAGAAACTACAAGGACGGAAATAAAACAAAGTTGTTCTAGATATTTAGAAAAAAATATGATGGTGAAACAAATAAATCTCTGACATAGTCATGACATTAAATTTGGGTTAGGATTTTTGAGCCATTTTGAAGCTAGTTTTTGTGCTAAAGTAGTATTCCCCTAATATTTTTCCTGATGTCTTCCTGAATGGCCTCAGTTCAGCAAAATAGTGTTGACACACTTCTGGACTGACGAGCTAACGGCTAGTTTGAGCTCAACCAAAATGTACTACTTCCATCCTAAAACAGCTCTTTTCTAAAAAGTATCACAGTGGTTCATGTGAATTTTAATTCCATAAATCTTGACATCACTTGCTTATTTTTGTCAGAATTACAAAATCACTGCTGGATTTGACCTTTGGATGAACCAGAGCTACATTTGTGTTGGTGATGTTAATATGTACATTATGCTAACTGAAAATGATAAAAACATTTCTTTGCATGAAATCCTATGAAGTTTAAGAGAGTGGAGCTGTCTTAAGATGGCAGCAATGCACCTTAGGGCTGTGATATACTAGCAGTTTAATCTCCCGTTGACGCAGGCTGCGTTTTTGTTCACATACCTGCTGCTACACAGCACTGCATGTAGTATTGGGGTGTTCCACTAGGGGGCGCAATAGGAAGCTTACGTCTTCTACCTTTCCGGTCGGCTCATGGGTCCCCAGAAGAACGAAAAAATGAGTACAAGTCAATGGGGCTAAAAGAGCCATTTTCTAATCCGCTTTGCCTTACACCCTGGATCGCACATATGTTGTACTGCAATTGAAATGAAAAGTAATGATGTGTGTTTTGACCACGCCAGTCACGTACTTTGAGATTTATCAGCTTGTAAAAGTTCGTAATTAGCATGACTAAATCGGCACGTCGCATATATGACGTCACCACAGAATCTCCTCTCCCCTAGCGTAGCTGCTACTTACCACATGACCAGATTTATGGTGGTTCGTTCCTCCTGTGGGAAGGATTTGAAGTTTGCTGAACTTACAGCTATTTTCCCTCAGTTTTCTATGTGTCTGGTGCGATGACGTCACTATCATGAAGCGCATTTGTAGTCCTGGACTTATTCTCACACAAAACCTAAAATAGCCTTTTCCCCCCGTTTGAAAATTAGCACCTTCTTGGTATCACAATGCTTCTTTAAAATTCACGGAAATCATATGTGAAATCCATGGAACATAACAAGCAGGATTAGAAAATAGCGTTTTTAGCCACATTGACTTGCATTCATTCTTTTGTTCTTCCGGGGACCCATGGTCTGGAAGTGGATGGGTGTGACTTAGGCTCCCTATTGAGAACTCAGACCGAATGGAGAGCCAGGTTTGTGGGTACAACCAAAACAAAGATGGTGTCAATAAAAGAGCTCACTAACTGGTTAATCTTGAGATCACGATAGAAAAAGAGACAGCAGCGGTATCGCAGATGGTGCGAAAGACCTCCAAACCAGAGACGGAGTCACTATGGTGAGTGAGTTTTGCTCGTTTTGTCAACTCCACCTGTTGGTTACTCGTATACTGCAGAGTTTGGACGTGTCATGGTGATTTTGGCTGGTGCGCACAAACAATGCTTCAAATCAATGCATGTGATGCGTGGCAGCCATTTTAAACACCCATGTGCATTGTTGAGCAGTAAGTATATGAGGGCCCTTAGTCCTGATGGTACTCTGACTAGCTGTTAGCTTGTCAGTCCTGTAGGGCACGAAGGCTATTTTACAGAGCAGAGGCTTTTTAGGAAGTCTTTATGCAAAAGCATACTTAAAATGACTGAGAAATCTATTTAAGACAAAGAAATTATTGTTTCTGATGAGAACAAAGTTAAGATTTCACAATTTCCCCAAATTATTCATGTCAAATGTTTATTTGGTCTGACGTGATTTTTATTCAAACCGTTAAAAACCACCATTTATCCATCGTAAGTTTAATTTGCGAAATCAAACCAAACCAAAATGAGAAATAATTTGGAGTAATGAATGAACCGTTTACCAGTGCCAGGAGAGTAATCCCAGCTCCGGCGAATGCAGCTACATACAAGTCGTAGGTGTGATGGAACTGTGAAACAAAACAAACATAATTCATTTACGTTTTCAAATTCATGAACAAATTTCCACATATTGACGATGCAAAGATGCACTGAAACAGAAATCCAGCACATCCACTCACTTCGCTGGTTTTGCAAATAGATGCCAAGGTCATTCCACAGGACTTGCCTGGCATTGCATTCCAAGGAAGCAGCCCTGAAACAAAGGCATGACGTAAGTAAGAGCTAGATGCTGAATCATGACAAGCTATGACACATGCAAAGCCCTGTTTGCACACATCACATCAGGCGAAACAGCAGTGAAGAATTGTCTGTATTGTTTGGCTGCTAATTCAGCCATCCGTCTTGCCGCCACTCCCCATTGATTAGTTCGTTGCCATCAAGGACACATTAACATGCTCATCAGGGGGCCATGTGGTCAGTCATTACGAAGAGCAACCCACCGTACTGCCTGGCGTCCATACAAATCCAGCTGTGCTGATTAATGCTGGGGGTGGTCTCAGCCAGGATATTGATGTCATGGCAGGTCTGCTCCATGTTGAACAGGAAGAGGACTGGGATGGCAGTGAAGGCAAACACCGCAAGCCAGATGAAGGCCAAGATGTATGTCACTATGATGAACTGTTGAAACAGGATGATTATAGATCTGTTGCCTTGGTGCTCAGGTGTCACTGTGACAAATGTGGTGCCATTAAATCAGCTATCAACCATATTTCATGATTCTGGGTAGAAAATATACAAACAAGGGCTTCATGTTTCATTAATCTAAGGGGCCTCAACACAAATCAACATTCCGTGTCTAGACAATGAGCTGACGTCATGTATTTCCTCCCTCCTCCCTCGCTCATGCGCTCACCGTCAGGCTGAGGCAGCGGCCACACTGGGTGCTCCTGAACTCTCCAAAAGTCTGCTTGACAGCACTTGTAGCGTAGAAACCCTCCGCAAGCAGCAGGATGCCGTAGAGGAAGAAAAATGAAGCCAGACCATAGATGACATACTGGAAGTATTTGATACTGGGAGGGTTACAGGAAAAAGTCAGTCAAACGTAGACACTAATCCTTTTCTGAAACAAACAAAACGGTTTGAAGCTTCACTCACAAAGAGGCCATGACCACATAGTCCTGAACGTTGCGGGCAAAGTAAGTCTCGACGAGGACTTCGGTTTGGGTCAGCGCTTCGTGTCCACAGCCACAAAATAACGCCATGCCTGCATAGCACAGCAGGGTGGCCACCAGGGAGGGGTAGGGCACTGCCCCAATGCACCGGATACAGCAATCATAACAACCTGAGGGGGCATAATATATCAGCACACAGGCGGCACACACCGCACATAAAACCACACAACACATCAACGCCACGTTGGAGGCAAGCGAGGGGGGTATCTCTTTCACCCTGTTGGGGAGCTATGGAAAAGGCCTCGTTCTGTCTGCAAATCCATGAGCGTGCACCAAAAACCCCACCGACAGGCAAGAAAGCAACAGAAAAACAGACAAAACTAAAGAATTAGCTGTGAAAAACAAGAGTTCAAGCAGCGATGGTCAACAAAGCGTCCAAACGTAAGCAGCCACTTTCCAATAATCTCTTCCAGTTTAAGCAGCTGTGGTCAAGCAGGCAGGAAAAATCCAAAATGTTAATAAACGCATTGCCAGAAATGGGATAAAGAAAAAAGCACCTAAGGCTCTGCAAAGCCAAGGCTGCCTGACCGGAAACATCTGCAGCCTCTGACGCTGTGCTCCACAACGAGAAAGATCCCAGTGATGTACAGTGCTGCCTACAGGGTGCTGCTACTGTACAATACTGCTACTCTCTGTGCTGATATCATTCGTATGTGAAAGGGTCTTCTGCTTGTGCCAACACCTCACAGCTCTGTCCCTCACTAAATCTGGTCCAGCCCTCTTTCTCCGGCGGTCACAAGCGTCACCAGGCCACTCAGGGATGGTGGAGAAACACTTTCATCAAAGGACAGCTTCTCTTTTGTGGCTGCAGAAACAACATCCATTGTGTTGGCAGCAATCGGGAAGGAACAAAGGACAGTGATGTCACACAAACAAAGTCTATCGTGCCTCTGCACACACACAAACACACACAGTGTAGTGCGTGATGGCAGAGGGGGGTCACAGGGCCATCTCAGCACCACTGGCAATGTCACGACTCAGGCCATCCCTCATCCACGGCTGACTGAGGCTGGTACCACTGAGTGTCAACACTGGTGGAGATGAGTTCAAGTGTTCAAAGAGTGGGTGGGAGCATAATGAGCAAGGGGGTAATTTAAATATCGTCACAACAACAGCTACCTTATTCAAAATTTGTTTTGATGATACAGATTCTTTAATCCTAGGGGTGGTGCAACTATCCGCATGAAAAATCTGTTCATTAGTTTCCCATCAGGCTTTGGGTAGAGCGCAGAGAGGCAGTGAGTTAGGAGAACTGCTTCTTAAGTATAAATAGAAACAGCAGGAAGAGTGATAGTCCCCAAAATAATAGTGTTTGCAGACGCCCACACATAAGCTGCTGCTGCTGCTGCGCTGGTTGTAGTGATGGAGTGACAACTGACACCACAGCTTCCACTTGAATTTTGTGCAAAATGAAGAAAATCCATCCCCCAGCAGCTGAAACTAGATTAAATAATTTATCAGAGTTGATGAAAAAAAATAAAGGAAAAAGTTGCTTTTTAATAAAGAAAATCGATTAGTAGGAGTTGTTTAAGTCTGCTGTTTCTCATTTCTGCTCGTGACACATGTGGGAGTATCTGACCTCTCTAACATGAGTGACCCGGCGTGACCTTGGCATGATGAGCTATTGCCCATCACTCTCAACCGCGCCGAATCCTTTTTGAATCATGGTTAGAAAGAGCTCATTAGAGGTGGCAACCACTTCTTTCTTCACTGAAAAGTAATCCCAGCTGAGTCCTTGAGATGTCATCTATCAAGTCTTCTAAATCATCTTGAGTTTAGTTGTATGGTTGGAACAAGGGGAAAAGGCGAATCAGTGGTAAATCAATAGGCTGTTTGGAAATAATAAAAAAGTCATTGCTAAATGAAAACACTTGATTAGTTTGCAGCATGCTCTGCACACAGTGCATGAGGGCAACGTGATGTCTAAGGACAGAAGAGGCATATTAAAAAAAGGCAACAAGTTATTGAAATTCATCATTTTCAAAGCACATTAATAAGAAATGATAAGGGTTATTAAAAATTCTGTGCACTCACCCATGTCCAGAAAGAAGTGCGTGGGATATTGAGGTTTTAGCTAGATGCCTTTGTGACTGTGATATGAGGATATGAGAAGTTATTCCCCGCCACTCCTATATGAATCTGACTCGCGCTTTTGTCTCATCAACAATAGATAGACCACATCTCCCCGATCTTAAAGTCACAAAGTCCCATTTCAGCTGCCAGTCATTATTTATGTGACCACTGGGAAGAGGAAGGGGGGGATGAGGAGAGGGCCAAAATCCTGATCTAAACTTTCTTTGTTGTTTTTTAATGATCTGGACGCCATTTGAGCTTTTCTAACAAAGATAATGTTAGGCTTACTCAAATATGCAACTGGTTTGAAAGGTTTACGGGTATTTTTTCATCATCATTTAGAAAACCAGTTTAGATTTGGACACGTTGTATTTTGCAGAATGCATCTCAATAACCTGTAGTGGTAAACTTGTTTATTGTCAGCATGCACTCATAGACTCAACACTTTAATGTTCAGAAAGGAGGAGATAAGAAGTATGCACAGACAAAAAGTGAAATAAATCGAATGGCTTGGGTCTGACATTGATGAAGTCGCTAACAAGGGTGACATTGATGTTTGGGTCCAGCTGCTGCCCTCCGCCCCTCCCCTCCCTCATGTTTGACCCAGTTGATGTCAAAGCTACTTTTGCCACAAAGAAGCCAGTGTGGATCAGGAGAAAACACCAAGCTGTCTTTATTTTTAGGAAAAAGTCCTCATCCTCTTTTTATTTTCTATTTTAGGCCTAGAATAAACCACTGGATGTGACGCTGATCTAATGTAGCTGCATTCAGCTTTAATAACACACCCTCACTCAGTGTAGTGTTAGCATTTTCTACGCCGTCCTGTTTGATCAACCTTCAGAAATCAAACCCTCTCGGGGACTCATATGTTCCAGAACATAAATGTGTTCCAAAAAAGTAATAGTCTGCTGGATTCTGGTTTCCATCCTGTATCCTTTTTATCTCCCAAACACCCAGAGGAGTCAGGGATCAAGTAATTAGTATGTAGAAAAGATTAATGAATCACACTCATAGTGAAGTGCAGAGGAATGATGGCTTTGAAATCTCTGAGAAAACCGTGCAAGAAAAGCAAAACGGAGACAGACCGTGAGCATTAATTAACCTCAGTGCTCTTTGTGAGGGTGTGGGATGATTGTCAGCTCCACATGTGAAACATAAATACGCAATGATGGTCACAATCTAAGGATGAGGAGACGATGGCTACTGGAATGTTTAAAAAACAACCGGCAGATGGTGATTTAAATTGTGGTCAATGATGTGAGAGGATCAGATGATAAATTATTGAGTATTATTTAACAGGACTCTGCATCCGCAATGGTCATTTGAGCAAAGAAAATATACTCTGTTTTCAAATGTTATGAATCTGCACATTTATCTTGAACAATGGCACATAGAACGCTGCACTTAAGCAGGAACTGTGGGCTGCTGCACACAAAGCTTTGTTCCTGCATCTGCAGTGTGGTGGTGGGATCTGTCTGGGATCAGGGATCATAGCTGTTTGCTTTGTGACGGATACACTCGCCAATATTTACACACTAAACGTGGTGAAAACTGTGGATTTAAACAGGGGACGAGGACGCCCTGCGGAAATATTTGCATCACCTCTTACCCCGTTTTATCGCCACGCTTCTTATGTTATCTTCTGACAAACAAGACAAGCAGCCGTCAGACAAACAAAACAAGCAATTGTGAATTCAGAGGCGATGACCTCCTGCATGGAGAGCTGAAATGATTTGTTTTACTGCCTGATGAAAGTGAGGGCGGGCTGAGCACTTTTCCAACTGGGTTGTATATTTGCTTGCGTGTTTGATTGTCTTTTATGATAATTTCAGACTCTGTGTGTTTGACACCTGTACGCTCTACAACCTGTTGTTTAGCTGGAACATTTTCAGAGAGAAAAGCCTCCTGTTTGCTTGGTGATAATGCCATGACTTCTGAAGTCTAGCAAGAAATAAATTGCAGGTACTTAAAAAATGAAGTTTACTTTGAAAAGTTGTATTGACAAAACCACCACTTTGTGAAACTCGTGCATAGAAGAGTGTTTTAGTCCAGGTGTGTGTATCAGAGGTCTGTGGGGTAATAAACAGCAAAAACCAAGCTTATATAGGAAGAACATTATTAATTGCCTAAAGCGGACTCCTTATCTTCAGTCCAACAATTGGACAAACCCAGGTGGGCTTCCTTTGGGGGTTTATGGATCACTATTGGGAAATGTGTGTATGAGCTCTAAATAGGTAACACTTGGGTTGAGTCAATGCATGGAAAACACAGGTGAAGCCAACCTACTCGTGTCTTTCTAAGCTAACCCATACTGATAAACCAGCATGGACAGTTTAAATTGGGCCAATATGGAGCCAAAGAACAAACCCAAACAGTGTGGGACCAATTTGCACCACATTTATTTCTAATCCAGGCTTTACATTCAGCAAGTGCCTCAGATGACCCTAACTGTATTTTTTTCCAGGAATTAAAACGACTCTATGCTAACAGCGCATTACACTTCTATAACATTTTTGGTCTCACTGGGATCAACACTGACTCAAATAATACGTGCAACAACCCAGAGATGGAGTATTTTTTATGAAACTCAACCAGGATCAAGTTTGTTTGGAGCTCTGAGTGTTTTTACATGTTTATACCGACAGCGGTGTCTATCTGACAGGAACAGAGGCTAATGCAAAGTCAAATCTTTCTGACTTAGCACTAACCTATTTCCTCTCTAATAAATTAATTCAATTCAATTCAATTCAAGTTTATTTATATAGCGCCAAATCACGACAAGAGTCGTCTCAAGGCACTTCATATAATAAACATTCCAATTCAAGTCAGTTCATTAAGCCAATCAGAAATAATGTTTCCTATATAAGGAACCCAGCAAATTGCATCAAGTCACTGACTAGTGTCAGTGACTATACAGCAATCCTCATACCACGCAAGCATAAAGCGACAGTGGAGAGGAAAACTCCCTTTTAACAGGAAGAAACCTCCAGAGAATCCTGGCTCAGTATAAGCAGCCATCCACCACGACTCACTGGGGATCGAGAAGACAGAGCAGACACACACACACACACACACACACACACACACACACACACACACACACACACACACACACACACACACACACACACACACACACACACACACACACACACACACACACACACGGACAAGTAATGTGTCTACAGTTATATTGTGATGTCTTAGTAAATATTCTATTTGGCGAGAGATAAACTTTATTGTATTTATCCTAGTGGATATATAATTAAACGGATAGACTAGCAGTAGCACATCCAACGTCAAGGAAAGCAACAAGTTATTATCAGGAGAGGGAGAATGTTTAAGTGGTTAGCAGCAGTGTGCTAGTCGATGGCCCCCTCCATGAGGCCACCACAGCTCAGCAGAACGTCATTGTCGCATCTTCTGGGGAGAAAAACACTTACAGAGAAAATAAAGTTAACAGCTGAAATTGGACAAAATAGTACAGTTAAAGAGCAGACTGTAGAAGAAAGCAGTAGAGTGTGAGAAGTGGTCAGTGTATCCTCCAGCAGTCTAAGCCTATAGCAGCATAACTACAGAGATAACTCTGGATAATCTATCCTATTTAGATGTAGGCATGTTGGAGGCAGGGCAAGGGAGAGCCGTCTTTACCGACTGTACACTCCACCTCCCTGTACTCCCCCACTTGTCCAGATTTAGGCTAACATCAGATTTTAACCATAGGCCCTATCAAATAAAAATGTTTTAAGCCTAGTCTTAAAAGTAGACAAAGTGTCTGCCTCACAGACTAAGACTGGGAAATGGTTCCACAGGAGAGGAGCCTGATAACTAAAAGATCTGCTTCCCATCCTAATTTTAGATATTCTTGGAACCACCAGTAGACCTGCAGTCTGAGAGCAAAGTGCTCGGTTAGGAACATATGGAACAATCAGATTCCTAATGTATGATGGACCTTGATTATTAAGAGCTTTATATGTGAGAAGAAGGATCTTAAAATCTATTCTGAATTTAACAGGTAGCCAATGTAGGGAAGCTAAGACAGGAGAGATTATCTGATTTTATTAAATTCTAATTTATTATTCCCCCAGACAGATCTTGGAGTGATACATGCTTGTCACCCTGCGAGTAGGGGGTAAGTTAGGACCCAAGATGCAGAACCAGGGAGACATGAGGCAGGAGTTGGAATAAACATAAAAAATCCTTTATCAGGACTGATTGTTCAAAAGTAAATCCAATAGGGCAGGAAGCCAAAACCAAAAATCCAAAAATCCTAGTATGAAAACCAAGAGACCTAGAGACAAAGTGCTCCCCCAAAGAGCAGACCTGGAGATATCCAAAACCAAGAGATCAAGAGATTTCCAAAAATCCTAGAGTGCAAGAGAAGGGGCAAGACAACGCTGACACAAACAATGGACCGACAAACACAGAAAGTCAGGACAGGGTTTTATACTCGGGCTGGGTGATTAGGAGGACTGGGAACAGGTGATACCAATAACCAAGAGGAGCAGAACAGGGCAGGTGAGGAAAAACCCAACTAAAACCAGTTAAACAAAGCTACTGAACTGAATAACTTAAAACACTTGTAGAAATAAGACACTGGAGGACTAAAGATAATAAAACTAATGATCTAGGAGTAAGAGAACCAAAAACACTGGAAGACAGGGGAGGATAAAGGGAGAAACAAACTAGACAATCTACAATAACAGAAAACTAACGATAAGAAAAGTGACTAAGGGAAACCTGGAGAGAACCTGGAGGGGGCTGGGGACCACAGGGAGGCACCTGAGGGGGGATGCAGACAAGGAGACACATAAGGAGAACCTAGAGAGGGATGGAGAACACAAAGAGACACACGAGGGAGACGCAGAACGCAGACCATGACAATGCTGGTAAAAGACTGTATTCCTGACATTGTCCTCCACCAAAAAGCAAAGTATGAGTGACAATGTTTGCCTTTTCCCTCTGTGTTTGTTTGCACCTCGACAAATTATTAACATTTGAGGTCAGTCTAATTCAAGATGGCTACCATAGTCAGTTAAACTTAGCCTAGTGGGAATTCCAATGGTTAAAATGGGAATGTAGGTGTTCTGAGACTCCTTCCCATCTGTGCTGAAAACTTCAACAAGAATAATTAATTATTGGATTTTTAGGAAACCACAGTATCAGTAACTAACTGGTTAAAGGTGCATTATGTAGAAATTAAGTAAAAATGACAAACTGTGTTAAAATTTGGTTACTGCAACCACTTTAAATAACCCTGGAGCTTTTTAAGTTTTTAACTCTGCCATGAAAGGGAATGGGTTACCTTCACTCCTTTGACTTTTTTTTTACACCTGCAGTATTCCCGATATGTGTAATGAAAACTCACGTTTGACAGAACTGGCCTTTAGTTTCAAAAATCTTTTAATAGCTTTTTCATTTAGATTAAACAATGTTATGATGGGTTGAAAGAAATAAAAATTTCAAAGCTCTAAGCCCGTCATGTTCATTCGTTGAACAACCACCACGTCGGGTCCAAACCAGTTGTGGATGGAGTAAAGTTCTGCAAGAGTCATCAAGCTCCTTCTTAGCCGTGAATAACTGGAGTGATTTACATACAGTCGTTACAGTCATCCCTCTGAAGAACTTACAGTATTCAAAAACAAACAACAAAAAAATATTGGTCTAAGTTTATTCTGTACAAACAAGCCAAGCCAAAAGAAGGATGAGTTAGAGTAGAAAAACACGTTTTAAGCAATATTTTGTTTATAGTGAAGCAGAAGTTAAATTCTTACAGTGTACGCAGCGAAACTCAAAATACATAGCCAAAAGTATAGCAAGGATACTCAAGTAGACTACAATAAATCACACAACACTACAGATGCAAAACTTAATAAGTTCAAACAATGTTTAATTTACATTTCTGTGCCACAGTCTTCA
Source organism: Nothobranchius furzeri (assembly GCF_043380555.1). Taxonomy (NCBI): domain Eukaryota; kingdom Metazoa; phylum Chordata; class Actinopteri; order Cyprinodontiformes; family Nothobranchiidae; genus Nothobranchius; species Nothobranchius furzeri. The sequence goes on along the minus strand of NC_091750.1, from coordinate 48,528,919 downwards.
GCACAAACACACACACACACACACGCACGCACACAAGTGCACACACTCACGCACACACACACTTGCATGCACGCACACTCAAACACACACAATTGCAGAAACACATGTATGCATGCACACACACACACAAATTCACACACATACATGCACTCACAAACACACACACACACACACACACACACACACACACACACACACACACACACACACACACACACACACACACACACACACACACACACACACACACACACACAATTGCAGACACGCATGCATGCATGCACACTCACACACAAATCACACACATACATGCTTGTACATGAATGCTCGCACACACACACTCACACGCACACACACACACACACACACACACACACACACACACACACACACACACACACACACATACACACACGGGTGCTGTAGTTGCACTACCAGTTAGAAACATTTTGGATAAGTTGGACATTTTTCATCAGTGATCAATACTTGAGCGAAACTTTCATCCCTTTTATGAGTTCCACTGTAATATTCCTCATGTAAGCGATGTACAAAGCATTTAAAGTAATTACAGTAAAAATACTTTTCATAATAAGCCATATGATATGAGAAATGTGTATAAAACAGCTTGATAATAGTAATAATAATAACAATAATGACGATAATAATAATAATACTGCTTTTCCCCAGAGCTCATCCCCGTCCAGCACGAGTTGTAATGTCACTTTGTTCCACGAGAGCAAAATAGATATCACAGAGTAAGAAAAAGCTTCCCATACAAATCCAACTGTATAAACATTATACTAAGTTCTTGCTAGGTAAAGTTCCAAAAAGCCAAAGTGGAAAATGAAATGCACTTTTTTCTTTTGGACTGCCTTTGAAAATGATTATTATAAAATGGCTCTGCAGTTAGATTTCCTATCATGAGAGAGCAAAGGCAGGATGTGGGTTGTCGTACACCTCTGGATATGACAGAACAAACATATTTGATCCTATTTTACTTACACATCCTAAATACAGCTTTATATTTCATGTCACATTTCTAATCTCCAGGCTATACTCGAGTGGTTGAGTGGGTGCTGGGCAGGCCGGCGGAGCTGTAGCCAGCAGGGAAGGTGCTGTATGGACTCATGTTGGCGAGGCCCATTAGGGAATTGGGGATCATGGTGATGTTGTTGGGGGTCATCAGAGGGATGTCATCAGGGGAGCGGCGCTGGCTCAGAGAGTAGCTAGGCGAGGCATGAAGAGGATTGTGAAGGGCGTCGCATGGGCTCCTTTGCTGGGATGACAGGGTTTCATCGACTGTGTTGGTGTGGCTCGCATTGTTACCTTTGCTTTCACGCTGGGGACTGGGCTGCTGGGACGTTTCCTGGCGACTGCGCTTGTCCTTGCGGTAGTACAGAGCGGCGAAAGCCAGGACGTTGAGGAAGAGCAGCGATGCCCCGACGGCGATGGTGACGCTGAGCTCTGTGGAGTAATCTCTGGGGTTTGGCATGATCAGAGGACCCATTTCTCTCCCTCCTTTGCCTCCGCCATGGGACGTAGATACGGGAGGCCGTCCAGTGCTGCCAGGCCTCTTTCCATTTGACTGGGTGGGATCCAGAGGGGTGACTTTGGTGGTGGTGGAGGAATAATGGAACATATCGTGGAGGTTGTAGAGATGGGGCACCAGGTGCTTCCAGAAGGCCACTTTGGTGGCACGGTAGTGGTCGCGGACACGAGGCTTCAGTCCAATGTGCAGGTACATCTGGTCGTAGGGGTCATACTTGGACCAGGCGACCTCCTCAAATCGGTTGGCCTTGGTGTGGATGAACTTGGTGTCCTGTGGCACTGGTTTGTTAGGATCTCTGTGAAAACATCACACAAGACTGGGTCACATGAACGCTGTCTTCTTTAAGCATCATAAAACTACATTTAACACAAAAGAAAAGCTGGAAAAATATGCTAAAGAAATATGTTTCAAAACCAAGAATGTCATTTGAATATCTGAAGAATTTTTAAAGATTTTTAAATAAAATAACACAAATCAGACTTGGTAAGCGTCCACATGGATGTCATGATAAGGATGTCTTTCACTCAGCTCAAACCTAATCGGGTTTTGCAGGAAGCAGAAGATTTTGCTTTGACAGGCAGTAGAGAAAAAGGGAGAAAAACTCCAGCTCAATGTAACAAACTCATCTCTCTGCAAGGGTTCGGCTTTCACTCATTCCTACACAGCAGCATTAACAGCATACAGTGACCCGTGTTGTGCTTTTGCAATGGCTAGGGTCATCCTACATAAAGATTTATTGCTGCCATAAAGTACTTCCAGCCAAACAGCAGTGGAGTCCTCCACAACAGTAAAACTCACTTAGGTGTCTCTTAAATTCAAAAAACCAGCAGCAAATCTTTGCCTCAGGAGAGTTGCAGCGTTTCACTTGGTTGGACTTTCAGCTGCAAGATTTTCTTTTAAGTGGACAAATTCAGCGCAGAGCCATTTTGCTTGTATTTAAAACACAAAACTATGATAAACTATGATAAAAGTACAAATACTGCATTTTGCTGCATGATTTAGATACACTTGTACCCTCAGAAAGAAGACTCAGTGTGAATAAATGCATGTTGCTTAGAATAATCACCATTTTCCTCTATAATAAAACCTTTTTATCCTGACTGGAGTGGCCTCTTTCGGGATTACAGTCTTCATTTGCATGGCCTGGGGGTGGGGGGTGGGGGGAGGTCACTGAATGGGTTAATGAATCCAGAAATAATGTAATTTTTATGTTATATCCTTCAAACGAATCTTATTTATAATCAGGTGAGGACCAATGGGACATTCATAATTAACATGTCAGAAAGAGTTCTTCATCACCAACATCAAACTTTGTGAATCATCCAGAAACAACTTCCTAAAAGCTCAACTCTCTGTAAGTTTTCAGTGTTTCTGTTGCTGCTTTAGCAGCACATTATAATTTTGCTCGAAAAACATAACTCAGACCCCACTTTACTTCTAAGAAATTTGCCCCAACTGATGCAAAAACAGGTTTTTGAGATGAATACATCTGCGACGGCTTGACATTCAGAACATAGTGGCTTTAATTAGCTGTTAAGCTAACAGACAGTGTTTAGACTCTGAGTTATAAGCAACTGGTGAAATGTTTGCAGAGGCATACATTTTTAAGTGTAATCAATAATGCCGATTTTAAATAATTACCAGGAGTCATTTACAGCACATTGTTTCAGTTTTTAGATTTTAAAGAATTGACAATAATCAATAAAAGCAGCCTGTTGTCTTCATGTGGGAGTTCTAGGGAGGGAGTAAGGCTGAAAGATGAGGAAACAGAAGTTCAGGCTGGGGGTTTCATTAGCAGGCACTAGGACTGAACCCAGCGCCGCTGTCCCATCAAAATCAAGACAAGAATACACATTTAGAGGAGAAAGCTCAGTAACAACAAATAAACATTTGCACACTTTTATTAGTCGGTGGGGTTGCGGGTACTCACCCGCTTTTTGCAAAGTTGGTCCAGTATGTCATAACCACAGCGCTGAGCATGATGTCATTCCTGGAGAAGTTACAGGGGAACAGATCCGTTGGACCCACCATGGGGATGCCAAATACATATGGCACCTCATCTCCATGCGCTGAGTCCGACCACACAGGTTTCATAAGGCTCTGGCAGTGGTGGTAGAAGGCGTAGAAGTATGTGGGCGAGCCGTAGCGGGCGTGTAGGTCTGCCGTTACCACCGATGGCTCCACCCATTGGTGGTCGGTGAAGAGGGCAACCAGGGTCTTCCTCCTGGTCTCTGGGTTGTCCTTGTCTGCCCAGTCTGTGTACATGAATTTAATCGTCTCTCTGAGAGTGTCCTTCCCCTCTGGGTAGCCATACAAACTGTCCACAAAGTCTGACACTGCAAAGTCAAAGTCGTTGCCAGACACACCGTCCTCCAGGTCCATCAAGTTCTCCACGAAGCGCAGCCCTTCGCCCTGATTGACACCCAGCATAATGTCATAGTTGAGGAACTCTCCCTGTTCCATCAGGATCTCAGGGTCATCTGGGATGACGTCTCCATCGATCACGGGGCCAAAGGCCACACGGTAGCGGGCAGCCTGGATGTCTTGCTCCACAAGCTCCTTGGCACTCTTCTTCTGCAGGCAGGACACCATGTCTACCGTGTCCAACACGTTGCATCCAACCCTCTCGGCGAGCATGCGGGTGTACTTGACTGGGTGGTAGTTCACAGCCCAGCTGGACAGTGCTGATCCACTTTGGATGATGGCTCTATGAAACAGACCTTTGGACAGAGATTCAAAACAAAAAGACACAAATCATTGCTCTCTTTAAAGTGACAGTGGGAAGTTTCCTGCCACCAGGGGGCAGTTTATACATTTCAGGGTAGTTTTACACCACATTGCCATGACTGTCGCTAGTTTAAAAAATCATTACGGTAAATGTTACCTGTGGAGCAGAAAGCATGCAACCTCGGCATGAAGCCTCAGGCTTTGATGGTCCTTCACTTAATTCCACTGAGATAATGCAAGGCCGATTGTAGTTTTCTGTCCTTTCCAGATCTACTCGGGGTCCTGCGCTTGCCGATGACGTCACCATACTAGAGCAATACCGCTCGGCCAAAATATATTGCATTACTTTTTCGATTCTGTTCTTTCACAGATGTTTTGGAAAGAGTTTAGGAGTTTGTTATTAAAATTGTGTTTCTTGCTTCCTAGATGTTTTTGAACTTTGTAACGTAACTTCCGTAAGTCGTACGTCCAGCCAATCATGCAGTGTAACGTCATCAACAGGTGCAAGACCCCGAGTCAGCCAGAAGGCATCTAATATGGCATTCCTCAAAGACGCTAGACCCGCGCCTTGTGTATTTCAGACCCGATTTTTATAGTTACATGTCACAAAGCTGCTAATACTTTTCAACAACTGGACACAATTTTATTCATTTTCAAAAAGCGCGGATGGATATTTCCAGAGATCAACAGTAAAGACTACACATTGTCTCTTTAACGATGGGAATTGACTAAATATATTAATGAGTGGTGCTAAACTAATTGCTTTCCACCATAAAGGGTCTCATGGACATGTGGAAGATCAAAGCAGCAACTGAGAGTACCAGAATTGACAAGAAGCTGTTTTGAACTCGGTCTCCTTCTGTTACTAAAAATAAATAATTAAAGAAAAAACGGCAAAAAAAAGTCTTCCCTGCTGATCCTCTTATTTTTCATGTGGTCTCCTCTTTATGCAGATTACACGAGGGCATGTCAAACTAATGGTCAATTTGCAGCACAGTGTCAGAGGGTAGGTGTCAAGATTTCCCCTCCACACAAACAGACTGTAATTGTAGAATCGTTAATATTGTGTGTCTAACAAGCTGTGTGGCCTAAAACAGACTGCTGACGCCAACTGTACAGTGCAGAGGGAGCTGAATATGCAGTAACCCTGATCCCTCAATGTTGATACAGTAAACAAGCTGCTCTGTTGAATTGTTTGCATGCTGTGCATCACCTCTGTCTCTGGGGATTGTTGCACTGACAAATGACACCACGCAAAAAATGACAAGTCAAAAGCGTCTGTTAAAAAGAAAAAAAAACTGCTATCTTAGCAGTTAAAACCCAATGGCAGCTTGACAAATATAGAGGCAGTGTCACTTTCTCACTCTTTTGCTTTTTTAGAAAAAGAAAAATTCTCATGTTTATGGCAGAAGTGAGCCAGTGAAGTTCAAAGACAGCTGGAGGTCTTTGTGCATTTGCTGTAGTGAGTGAGGACATCCAATACAAATCTTACAAAAGAACAGCTGCTGCAATCTCCCGCACACTGGTGAAAACATGCAGCTCCTACCCTCCTTGTGAATTTGTTTGGCTTCAATGAGAAAACTGGAAGACTATTACAGCAGAGGTTCGAATCAAAACGGGCCGACTGTATTGAAGCATACACCTTTGAGTCAGGCAAGGAACCCCGTTTATCACATTTTCAGGTATTCTAACTGAACATATAGAGCACTGTTTCCCAACCCTGGTCCTCAGCGCCCCCCTTCTTAGCCAATAGCAATGGCAGATTTAAATTCAAATGCAGTGCAGAGTTTTTACCTGAAGAGGACACAACACTGACGGTTTTAGGTAGAATATTTAAAATTTAACTAAGAAGCACTAAAGTGCCAAATTATTGACTACAGCACATATGTCTACAGCATGATTAGAAACTCATGTATATAGTTGATCAGCAAAAAAAAGTAGATTTGGGGGTGAGTCGCTCTCTGAACATTTGAGCGCTGCTGATGGGTAAACAAGAGTAGACTAACAGTGAGGGAATGGTAAAAACGTAACAGCGCAGGTGACATGCTGGAAACTTTATGGTGCCAAAAGGTTTTTTTTAAGAGTTTTATATTTAAGGAGTCTGGGCTTTTACACTAATTAAATTGAGCAGAGAGGAACAAATGTAATCACTTACTCAACAAACACTCCTTTTATCCCTTCACATACCCCAGATCATAACCCCCCCCCCCCCTCCCTGTGTGAGACTCTAGCTTCACTGGAAACAAACAAAAACCTGCAAGAACAAACAAACAAACAAACAAAAAAAAAACAACAACAGAAGACTTAATCCCCGCATGAACTTCTACTTTCTTACCCTCTGAGTGGTGGGACAGCGTCAGCAGGCTGACACATGAAGCGCCGATCCCAGAACCAAAAACGGTGATGCGACCCGGATCTCCTCCAAAGTAACCGATGTTTTTACTAATCCAGCGCAGTGCTTGAATCTGATCCAGGAGTCCATAGTTTCCTTTGGCTGCCTGGTCTCCTGTACTGAGGAAGCCTAGTGCAAACAGAGATAACACAGCTAACATGAAGCTGCATGTCACAGCTTTGATGCTGCCCAGCAGGACATCTGAATGAACGTCCCTCGGGTATAAACATGCTTTTGCTTTCTCTCTGCAGCATTTCACTGCCCTGTTCAACTTCTTGGTAGTCCCAAAGCAGTGGTCACCCTCAGGAAGTGGAGGAGCAGCATCATTCCACTTTTCAAGAATAGCAAAAGATGATAATCTTGCAAAGATTAGATATATCCATCTAAAGGAAGATAAATTGAGTGTAACAATGCTTTTGTGCAGCAAGGTCAAGGCTGAATAATTTGCATAGCTGTGTTCCTCTGAAGATTTAACATAAAGCATCACCATGCAGCCAAGATCTAAGCTAGCTGTTTTTTTTTCATGCATTTTATCTCTGCATCTTGCAGCAAAAAGGAAAACAAATTTGACATTTTATACCATGAGATTAAACAGGGCTGAACAGCCGTTTGTATTATTCAGACAGTGTTTTCACCTAATATTCCAATTCTGTAGTTGAGCGTGACAACAACAACATTTCCATAGCTGGCCAAAATGCTGCCGTCCATCATGTTCCCAGTGCCCTCCATGTAGGATCCTCCGTGGATGTAAACCATCACAGGTCGAGCTTCAGAGTCCCGTATGTCTGCAACGTCAACACACACACTTGCACACTGAGCAAACAACCGCAGGAACAACAGTAATGATGTGGAGGGACAGTAGAGAACTTTAACTTTATATCACAAGGATGAAGTATGAGCCTGAGGAAAAGGCTGCTTAGAAAATGTGCTTGGAAGCAAGCCAGGGTGGAAGGCCTGTGGTCTAAAAGCTGTAATGACAATCAAAAAATGAATGGTAAATACACTCGAACAAGAGTTATGAGCATAATCAGCAGGTTTTACGGTGTATGGACGTGTTAGACCAAGCATACTCATTTATCTGCGTAAAATCTAAAAGTGTGAAGGAAAGAAGAGAAAAGAGTTGAACTTTAATCTCAGCAAGCACAGAACACAGCCTGTTTGTTGTACAACTGAACTGCGACACAACACCATACTCTGGTTGTCTGATTGTATGAAAAATCTAAATATGTATCTCTTATTGCTCCTGTTTAGTATATTTGAGTCTAAAGACAGATAAGTAAATAAAACAAGATCCGGATCGATGAGCATAACAACACAGGTGTTAGGGTGACTGAAAAAGTTCGAGATGTCCAGTGAGACCAGTAGCAGACAAGTTAGAGATCAAATATCCTACTTCTCTTGTCATTAAAAAAAAGGAACACATGATTCTTTGAAAAGGTAAAAAGTACTGGAACACCTTCATAAAAGAAAAAAATATCCATGCATTAAAACTGAGTTTTTAGAAAAATACCTTCAGATATATGAGTCTCAGCATGTGAGAAAGATGCCCCCTTTTTCTTGAGTTGGCTCCCTGGTAGTCATATAGGGAAAAAAAGAAGTGCAAAATTCAAAAAAGCATGGTGGGTTCTTAATAAATCTACTGCCTAATCACAGTGGCAGCTTCAAGAAGAAAAGGATCCAGGATATGCAAAGTATTCAAAGCAGTATAAAACTATTTAGGATCATTTAAAATATGCACAAATATGATGCACAAAAGTGAAAACCATTGTTGTGCCTAAGATTTCACCTTCGGCTGCCGAACACATTAAAAATAACAAAAAAAAATTTCTAAATCTGCATTTCAGTTAATGCACCTTTCACCGACCTGTTGCACTGCAGACATTTTCACTTGCATGGGTAGGAAACGCACAGGTGTATTAATTAGGGCTGCGTTCCACTTCTTGTGCATCTTGGATTTTCAGTAGAATTGTCAATGAACTCATTTCATGACTAATGGGACACATCTTTCATTAAAACAACAGTGCTATTCCTGTTTTTTAAAGGTGTGGTTGACTGAAAAAAATTTTTTTAAATCAATATTTCGGATTACTATCAGTCACTTGCAGTTTTTCATGCAGGCTGAACATGAAAACAACCTCCTACACTTATTTACTGCTTTAACTTCTGATAGGAAATAGATGGTGAAATGCTAGGATTTGAAAATCCTCACACTATGATGTCACACTGTGAATTTGCGTTCATGGCCTCGCCCATCTTGGCTCACGCCAGCCCACAGGAAGGCTTTTAAAAATATATATTTTGCAGTGAGAGAGAGCGGAGAGTGTGTTGGTGATAGTGACTTTGCAACATGGCTGAATGTGTTCTGTTAGCGAATCAGAAGTGAGGTGTGTGCATATCATTAAAAATAATGTGCAATGCTGCTGTTTTCAGCCCACCTCTGCACCGGCAAACGTCTGCATCTCAGAACAGGAGCATCATAGCTTCTTTTTTTTATCTACTCATAAGGCATTGATTTACAAACGAGTAAACCACACCTTTAAGTCAAAATTTCATCACATCAGAGGCAATTCCAAAAAAGATCACTGCCCATTTACGTGAATTTAATCTGGCCCATGCAGTTGCTATTTTATAAATCTTTGTACAGGCATGAATTTTGGAAAACATACTTCCACAACAATATTGCAGCTAAAACTATGACACTGGAACTAGCTGGATATCAAATTTCTAGTCAGAATTTCATAATATATCTGCTGAAAAAAGAACAGTAATGAAAAACTGATTAAAGTGTACAGCAAATACCATTTGCATGAACTCCTGTTATGCAGAGCAGGAAACACAAAAAAATCTAGCAGGATGGTAGCCCTAGGCTAGAGGACCGGAGTTGGTGACACCAGTATCTGTCTGGTCAGAAATGATCTTTATTTCAGGTACGTTGTTAATAGTTTATATTTCGATGACCTGGAATATTTGGGGCAACAAAAGTGTTGTTTGAATTATTTAAATTGCAGAAACGTTGTTTTTAATTTGCCAAAAACCTGCTGGACATTATTAGAATTGAGGACACCATCCATGAACAAAAACCCAAGACTATTTTAAACAAACAAAAATATAATAAAAATAACTAAGTGCTTTGAACAAAACCATCATGTCTCTGGTTTTGAAGAAAACATATATATAGGTGAAATTTAAATTACCTGTTTATGGGCCAGGCAGGTACACAATAGTCTATGTGGAGCCCTGAGATGAGGGGGCTTTAGAAACTCTGGGCTGCACCATTTTGGACAGCATCCTTTCATGCTGTCTGTTTATCTGTTGTTGCCATGTTACCATAGGAAAAGAAAAACTGTCTGAAAGAGTGGTGTGTTACATACACAAGCTCTGAATGTTTCATACTACTCTGAGCTCTTCTGAATGAGGCAAACACTCATGTTTGATTAGTATCTTAATAAGACCTAAATTACTGTTGCTCATCACCAGCTTTTAAAAACATACACTATCACTGTGAAAAATGACATTGTTCAGTTATTCACTGCAGACACATAAAGAGTTCCCTTGCTCCTTAATTTCAGAGTTCGGAAATATTAAAGGATTCAGCGTGAGATAGGCAGTTGATTCCTGCACCTCTTTAATTGGACCCCGACAGACACACTGCCTGAACAAAGCAGTGATTCTCTAATGTGCCGAAAAAAAATAGTGGAATGTGGAAATTTGACACTTTTATCACCTTCCTAAATAAATAATCTTTATCGTTATCTTTGACGTTGTGGCATTTCACTGTTTTAGAGACTGGAAAATAACTGCTTTTGTTTAGAAAGATGCAAACGTCAGCCACAGCTGATCGCAAAAAATAGATGTTTGTTAGTTAGAAAACAATACAAATATGCTGCTGGTGCTCTGTGAGGATCTAAAAAAGATTGATTTAGCTGCATCAACATTAACCGCTACAAGATCCATTGTGCTTGTCAGGTGATGGTAACATGTCAGTTGATGGTTCTTTGGGTGATAACTCAGCCTTTGGTGGCAGCGGTGACATGAGAGCTGAGTTTATGATGATCACAGAACAATGAAGGACTCAGCAAACAGCAGCAGCCAGCAGCAGACATGGAACAGTCACAGCTGTCCGCTTTAGAGAAACTCACCATCCTGTGTTGGAGCGTAGATGTTCAGATACAAACAGTCCTCACTCTGATCTTGAATGTACGTAGCAACTGTGTCCAGGTTATAGGTGAACCATATGGGCATCATGATCTCTGGCACCGTGTTGTGGATGTTCTGGGGGCACACAGGCATGAAGTGGGTAGCATTCCTGACCCCTGTCCAAGGGGAGGGCTGGTCCGGGGGCATGAAACGCTTTTCACCCACAGGCGGGGCCGCATAGGGGACTCCCAGGTACTGATCAACAGGTCTGAGGACCTCACTGGGAACTGGAACCCTGAGGCCTCGCAGTTTCCCAAACTGGGTGGTGACGGTTGGGTAAAACTTCTGGCTTGTGGCTATGGTCAGTGACCAGTGGGAGCATAACATCCACCATAGAAGAGCACAGTGAGCGATGGTTGCAGTCCCTTGCTGATGAAGCAGGTGTGCAGGCAACAGATGGACTCTAAACGTAGCCAGCCACATGGTCTGGACGAGATGGTGCCGTTGCACAACACAAAAGCACACTCTAGTGTCTGTTTAGCCTCTTTGCACTGAGCCTGTCAAACACACATCACTCACTGCACCTTTAGATCCAACAGTTTTCAAATCCAAAAACACTTCAGCCAAGAACGGGTCGACACCACTCCCTCTTTTCATGGCACTGCCTACAGATCTGAAAAATGAATAAATAAAACACTAAATCATTAAGACATAACAACCAATAGTCACACTGAATATTCTGTTAGGGTAAACAAAAACAGAAAATCCCACCCCGAAGGGGTGGGATTTTAAATGCACTGTCCAATCAACACTCCCTGAACGCTGACATCACTATCCCCTCCAGGTCTTTCCCGCTGTGTGTTATTGCCTTTAAATAGAGAATCAATTTCTTGATTTGCAAATCATTTGCACACTGAAAACTCAGAACATAATAAAATATTCACATTATTGAAACAAAAAACAGCTCTAAAGAGTTTTGCGGAAGGACTAAAGGGTGCAAACACTAATAAACAGCACAGGGACTTTGTTTTAAACAGAATAGGAGTCATAAAATCTGGACAAACTTCTGAATGAATTGATCAAACCATATTCATTTCTTTTTATTTCCATTTGAAGTAAAAAAAACACACATGAGCAATCAACTCTACTGCTTTCTCTGATCTCAAACCCAATTAAGTGAAAAGCTAACCTGTGGTCTACTGAATCATAATTTGAAGTTGTGGTGTGTAGTCATACACTCTGAGCTAGAGTCTTATCGGTGCTCAAAAACCAGCATCTGTGGAAGCAACGGGGGAGCAAATGCCTCGGGTAAGTTGCCCACTTTGCAAGGAACCATTAATGCAGAACAATAAATGGTACGACATCTTTCTCAGGAAGGACCTTGGGTATTTCAGGGGACTGAGCCAAACCATGCTATGCAAATGTTTCAAAAGCATGACCCTGTAAAAGTAAACAAATTGGCCTCACCACAGTATAGACCTGTCATCCATTAAAACATTTGCTTTTTGCAAAAAAATAAAATAAAATAAAAAATGTGATAAAGCAGGCTCCAAACTGCTGAGCACATTACTGGGCAATTTAAAAGCCAGTTGTTGCAATCCAGTTTAAATTTAACATTTATTTATAAAGTAGAATTATTATGAAAATGTTGATTTTCAGCTTCGATTCAACAAACTGAGATAATCTGCAAGTCATTGATGCTAACTTCAGTTTCAGTTCTTCTTTTGGATGAAAGCCGACAACATTAATAGCTGATCAGCTGTTCATGAAAAAGGTTTTTTTTTCTAGAATGCATTTCTTACTGAGAATGCTAAATTAAAAAAAATCAGCTGAATGGAAATCAGATCAATCCAATCTGCTTTGATGCAACCAAATTAACCAAAGATAAAAGTCATTAAATATTCTCTTTGCAAAAGCGAGGGAGAGAGCTTATTTTCTGTTAAAGCAGAAAGGCCTATTCCAGAAATATTTAAGACAATTCTTTAATATGCAAGCAAGAATAAAATCAAATGTTGCTGGGAATGAGAGATTCTGATGGTTACAGTTCAGTGTTCATTTAAAAAACGCTGAATCATGAATAGATTATTTGTATCTTTCAGTAGTTCTAAGCAACACTGTTAGATGCTGACATGAAAATGCATAATGGAAGTGTTGCACATTCCCAGAATAAACATGTCTGGTGGGACCACACGAGTACCAAATCCTCCACATAAAGCAGAGTACTTCCAAACTCGCTGAAAGACTCGAGGAACCACTGCAGAAAACATGAATGTGAACAAACATGTCAAAATGAGAAACATTTTGGTTCATCGTTGTGCAAATTTCCTAACATTTTAAGCAAAAGAACTTTGGAAAAGAGGAAAATGTGAAAGGAGAGACTCTTCTTTTTTTTCCCTGAAAATCAGTAATTCCCATTAAAAAAATATACACACAAATGCACATAATTTGTGTCCTAACCCAGACAGATTCAGCAGATTACCTTCTGTGCAATTACCAGAGATAATCAGTAACTGATTAATAGTTGTGCAAGGCCAAATAAGAAGGGAATACCCAATTACCCCGTCACAGACGCACTCTGGTAAGCAAGGAGCTAAATCTAAACTCGAAATGAAAGAAACACTGTTGTTCTTCTTCAACTTGACTACTTAGTAGTCAGAAATGTTTCCAGTCTTTTACTGGCTTGTCAATGAACAAAGCAAAAACAAGCTTGTTAACCTAATCAGATTTATTGATGAGCGTTGCCCTGAGCTCTGTCAAAGACTGCAGCTACAAGCTTCATTTTGAATCGGACAAGCCAATCAGGAGAAGGGACCATTCCCTTTGGCTAATAATTCAATTAAAATGTTTCTGATGTGTTTAACTTTTTTCCTGCTAAACTTGGTCCTTGCAACATCAGGCGAACACACACCAAGGAGGACTCTGTCGTCTCCCAACTGCAGTTTTCCAGAGAGAAATAAGATTATTCTCAAACTAGAAGTTCGTGTGAGTAAAGTTGGACCCGTCTACCCCTGATTAGCCGAGTCAGTAATTATTATGAAGGATGAGATTTTTCTCTGTCTCTAATCTGTTACATGACAATGATGGAAAACTCCCAAGATGTAACATGGAAATGATTTTCCTTCCGTGTAGATAGGGGCACTTCTTCTGGGTTGAAGGTGACATGAACAATAAATCTTCTGGATTCATTTGGATGTAGAAAAGTCGCTTCATGAGCAAAACCTGCTGCAGATTCCCAGCGGAGTGATCAAAGCACCAGTCTGATTGGTTAGCTGTCTGCAGGGCAGTTGGGAAAACAGTTTGGAAAAATAAAGAAGAAAGGGGAAAATGGGAAAACTCGAGATCAAATTGATTTAATAAACTCATAAAATTATTTTCTGTCCTTTTAAAATGAATGTGCATGATGCAAAAATGAGTTGATGTTTCTGTCGGATGTCACGCAAAATCTAAAACTTAATTGACAAAGCAAAACCTGACCAAATACAGAGGTAAACCAATAGGAGGATTTTTTGTCCATTTCTGTTAGCCTGTTACATGTTAGGAAAATGAAGCAGCAGTAGCATTTGTCACCATTTATTACAATTGAGAATCATCTGTTTAAAGAGTCCAAGTACTCCTAGGTGTTGAAAAATAAATGATTACAGTAAGATATTGGGTTTTATTTTTGTCAAAATTTGGAAAATTACATATTAGGCAAAAGAGTTGATGATGCTAATCAGCTGTCCTGTTTTTAAAACTCAGTATCGGCCATAACAGACCCACATGGGTCTTTTCAGAGTAGACACTCACTTCTCCAGCCTCAGTGGGACATTCTACTAGGCCACCAGCTCAGTGGCCCAGTGGTATGAGTGTCTGTCCTGAGACTGGGAGATCATGGGTTCAAATCCATGGTTGGGTCATACCAAAGACTTTAAAAATGGGACCCAATGTGTCCCTGCTTGACACTCAACAGTAAGGGGTTGGATTGAGGGGCTAATCCACCAAATATTTCCAATGGGCAGTCTGCAGCTCATCATTCTCCCAGGAGGTGGTTCAAATGTGGAGAACAAATTTCACCACACACCAATGTGTGTGACAACTGATGGAACTTTAATCTAAACCTAATTCAACAAATATAAAGTCCTTGCTGAAAAGGGACATAGTCCTAAAAGGGAAGAATCATTTAGTTCAACTTTGGTAAAAATGAAATGCATTGACCAGATGTTTCCTCATCCCCGTGGCTGATTTGAGTTTTAAGCCCAGTTACAGACCTATTAGTGTCACATGTTCTGTGTTCCCTTGGTCCCCAGCCCCCTCCTGTCCGTCCTCTGCGTTCCTCTCATGTGACCCCTTGTGCTCAGTGTGTCTCCTTGTGTTCCTCAGTTCCCTCAGGTTTCCTCCTAGTCACTCCCGTGTAGTTCTTATTGGTTTGTATTAGTCCTCCTCACCCCTCTAGTCATTAGTTGTTTATCTTTGCCCTTAGTCTTTAGGTTTAGTTTAGTGTTTTATAGATTATGCTTTATTTTCCCCTCTGCTTCAGTTCATTCCCCATTTAGTTTATTAATGGCTCCTGTCTTCCCTCCAGACTTCACTCATCACACCTGTCACCTGTTCCCTGATTGCTCCCCTGTGTTAAAAACCCTGTCTTGTCGTGTTTGTTGGTCCATTGAAGTTTGTCAGCATTGTTTTGTCGTCCCCCCCCCCCACCCCCCACCCCCCGGGCTCTAGCTCTCTGCTCATAAAGTGAGCTTTTGGTTTTGTCCTTGCGGCGTTTTGTTATTAGGTTTTGGCTTCCTGCCCTTTTGGAGTTTTTATTTGGTTTTTGTCATCCTAAATAAAGGATTTTACTTTTATCACCACTCCTGCCTCGTGTCGTCCTGGGCTCTGCAACTTGGGTCCTCACCTCCTGCTTTCAGCGTGACAATTAGAATGATTGCTATAATCATGTTTCACTCCCACCAATGCTATCTGTACACCTACAGCATCGGCAGGCACACAATTCAGCACCAATTCACCGCTAATAAAAATCTCTGGGACAACATCTCATCGATTGGGTTCTGGTGGCTTGGGGGCCCTTGAAATGAAAGCAGCTGAGAGGGGGGAGCCTTGTGATTCAAACAACAGTGGCCACCAGGCTCCCAGTGCCCTTGTAATTCGACTGGTTTGGGATCAAACACGTTTAAGTGGATTTCTCAAATCCCTCACCAATTTAGTGGCAAAATGAAATGAGGATGTGGGGAGGAACATTGGCTGCACCTGCAAGAGGACATGTAGGAAGCTCTCAGCGTAATGATCACTGCTTCATAAATTAATGCAAGGATCCAAACCCACAGAGAGAAGCAAGCCACAGCCCACGTAGCATCGACAGAACTGCTGTAGTGTGTGTGTGTGTGTGTGTGTGTGTGTGTGTGTGTGTGTGTGTGTGTGTGTGTGTGTGTGTGTGTGCAAGCGTGCGCGCGCGCTGTTCCACGTTGTGACAGGGAAGCTTGTTTAAATAGGTCTAGGACGATGAAATATTGGATAACATGGAAAATAAATGTCGAACCAAGATTTGATTCAATGCATGAGAATAAATAATCGCTTTAGGTAGGGAAAGCAGCCTGTTTGTCATTTATTAATCTGAACAGAGATTCGCCTCTCGGAAAAAAGGAGAGCGAGGTGGAAAATAACACAGAAATATGAACTCACCTGCTCCTACTGAGGCTGAAAGGCGCTCCATCCCAAGATTTCCTCTCCCGTGCCTGTTAATCGTGCCATAAGACAAAATGATCTGTGCAGGATATTCCTCCGGTTTCGGTATCAAACACACGGATCTTCGCTCTTATCTGCTGCTTTGCACAGCCTGTGCGCTTTGCGCATTCACGACGCCAAGGTCAGGAGCGCCAACGGTTTTAATGGAGCGCCCACCATAGAGATCTCTCTACGGCGCCCACTGCAAGCGCGTTACTAAGCAACCACCGGGATACGCCAGTACATTAAATCCACCATCCCGGAAAAAAAAATATCCACCGATTCCCAATTTAGAAACCATCAACCACCTTCAGCTCGGACAGTAACTCAGGAAAGCTTTGTTCAGAGAAATCTGGTGGAAACAAGTAAAAAGTCATGATATTCAAGAGTCTGAAAGTGTGGTGATAGAAATATTCTAATGTAATGCAAGAAAAAACATCTAAATCGTTTTAACGTTTATTTTGAAATGCATTATGCATTTGAAATTATAATCAAAATAATCAAAACAAGAGCAAACAAGTTTAGGATCAATAATGATGATAAACAAACAGCAGTCAAAATCACCACAGATGTACAGGTGATACACAGCTCAAGGCATTTATTTTCACACACACACACACACACACACACACACACACACACACACACACACACACACACACACACACACACACACACACACACACACACACACACACACAGTCATTAGTGATTGTAATTCCCATTATTCTGCAAAAAAAGGACATCAGTAGGCACAAATCCCCAACACAATCTTTAAAAACCCCATAAATGTCAGAGTTAACGTCTGCACCAGCTACCCACTAACATACACTAAATAATCTGTGAGATACTGGGCCAGACACAGCTGCTGACTAAGCAAACACTTTCCCCATGTATTCTTTTTTTCTAATAATGCCCAGTGGCTATTGCTGTGATGCATAACTGAGTGGTGATTTTGTACAGTTCTGTAGAGAAATGCTGCCCAGCAACATTTCTTTCAAGCTCAGTTACAACACTTTCTTTTAACACCAACTAGTGGGTTAGGTGTGTTTTTTTATTGATGGTCAGAGGCTGATTTTTTTTAACCATCAGGTTTTTTTTATCTTATCTGTATTTTTTTCACGAGTGATCTGGGCTTGTTAGTACCCTTGTCACATATAAAGAGTCCAAGTTCATTTGCATTTGGAGACATTTTAATTAAAGACACACTTTCCACTCCGGATATTTGCAGTCCTGACACTTTCTCCTCAGGAAGCTTCCATGTGGGCTGAATCAGCTTGATTGGGGATAAAGCAAAAGCAGCATCCGTGACCAGGAGTTCACTAAGACACCCCAAAATGAGACACAGAGAAAACAAAAAAGGGTTTATTTTTGCTAATAAAGAGCCTACAGTAATTTAAACTAATCTTTGAAAAGTTGAACTGACAGATTGATCACAAAACTATTTCTACTGACACCAAACTGACAACAGTCAGTTGGGAGACACAAAGGTTGAATTTATGAACATGTTAGATTTTCTGGACTTCGGCTAAGTGTAACAGCAACACAACTGATTTTCAAGAAGCACAGGAATCCTGTGGCTCTCTATTCCTCCCTTATGATCAGGATAATAATGAGACATTTCAAAAAAGAAGGGCACAATAAAGTAAACACATCTGTCCTTTGCACAATGATCTGATGCAACCGGTCCAAACACTAGTGGCTCTAATGAGCCAAATAGGAATATATATTGTGAAATCTTGTGTAAGGGTGTTGGACTATTACTTGGCCCCTCTATAAATATTGTGGCCCCTTAATGACCCCATACGAAAAAATTCCTAGATCCGCCACTGTCTGAACCACGCAAACTTAACACAGAAAGGCCACAGCAGGGTGTTGAACCTGTGACCTTCTTGTGGGGCAATAGTAACTTCCTCCATACAGCCCTAGTAGCCTATAGACAGGTGTGGACTCGAGTCACATGACTTGGAATCGAGTCAGACTCGAGTCATTATTTTAATTACTTCTGACTTGACTTGATCAAATCTATAAAGACTTACGACTTGACTTGGACTTGAACGCCAATGACTTGCGACTTGAATCGACTTGCATCTGTTGACTTGATGATGACTTGAGCATATTTGATATTTTAGCACAAAAGTGCCACGACATGGACAAAAATGATAAATCATTCTTTGTTTTGGATTTGATCTTGTACTGCTGAATGTGGCAGCCCTTTGTTTATAATCAGTTTCAGTTGCACTTTCTGCTGTTTGAGCAAATAAATTTAGCTTTAAGAACCTTTATTTCTGGAATTTATTTATTATCATTGTCATTACATTGAAGTTGGACAGATGACTTGATTATGACTTGAAAATTCAAAGCTACATCTTGGACTCGACTTGGACTTGGTTGTCTTTGATTTGGACTTGACTCAAGACTTGACTGGAAAGACTTGTGTCTTACTTGTGACTTGCAAAGCAGTGACTTGGTCACACCTCTGCCTATAGATAATAACAAAGATATAGATAGTGGTACTCACTGCTGGCCCTGGAGGGCCGGTATCCAGTATGTTGTAGTTTTAACTCCACTTCAACACACCTGATTTCAATCAGCAGGTGATTAACAGGCTTCTGCAGAGCCTGATGAGCTGCTGCACAGAGGATTCAACCACTGAATTGTGTTGGAGCAAAGAAAGGAGGAAAACACGCGGGACAAGAAGTGAGTACCACTCATATAGATAATAGTTGCAAAGCTTTATAGCAATTTAATCAATTAAAAACTGACTTGCTACCCTAAAATATCTTCCCATGTGGTAATGTTTTATAACAAAAGTCAGTCTGATTGTCAAGGAAATCCCCAAAAAAGGATGCAGAACAAGTGTACAATATGTCCATCACTTCCCTCTGTGTTCCTAAAGCTACTGCTGTACTTTATTGTTAAATTATTATTGTTAAATTATAAAAGATCCACAGCTTTCCAAGCTTCATGGTATTCCTAATCTTTCCTGACAGAGTCCCGTGTATTTTTCATCAGTTGTTAAGCTAATTATGTATCCATTACCTTTGCTCATCCCCCCTGAATCTATATGTGTTCACCTATGTAAATGTCTTAATGTATACCTTTTCTTTGTTTCTTGAACACACCATAAGTAGATTACATGTAATTAAACTTTAATGAACCGCGGGGGGAGAAGTGGGTCATGGTAGCAGCAGAGAACAGGATATACTGTTTTCAAGTACAAACAGAAACGGCTGCTGACATTCCCAGGGAAAAACAGAAACAAGGTGCACATTTATCCTATCCAGGTGGTGGATGGACTGGATTGAGAACGTTTCATCTAATGAAAGTTCTTCTTTACTTGAAACTGAACAATTCAGTATCCCTGATATATATAAAACGGCGAGGCGCATTTCTAGATGTGCCTTAACATTCCTCAATATTTTAACTTTCAAACATATGGAAGAAAAACACCCAACAACTTCTCAATTTCTTAAAACTGCTTTTCAAGTCTGGGTTCATGAACTAGTTCAGTATACCTTTCTGCTAAGCTGACTTACACCAGGAATCGTGTGGTTTTCTGCATTTCTCTTGAGAGGAGTCTCGAGTGAAGAAGCAAAACGTATAAGTGGCATTTTTACTGAGCCTCTCATCCCCTCATAATAAAACATTTCTAGTAACAACTCCTAAACAATGATGCCTGATAGAGCTCAAAGTCTTTGCTTCCAGGGTAAAATGTCTATTTTCCATTTCTAACTAAAACAATCATCATCATTAAGACTTGGCACTTTGTGTTGCTTACTGTTCCTGGTCCTTAATGTGCAGCATTCCTCTTTTCTCTTTCCTAACTGGCTTTGCTGAGTCTGTTTTTTAGAATGCTCAGAGATGCAAGCAGTGCACAGCAATGGTCCTAATTTGTTTACATCATATCTGTTAATTCGTACATATCGATATATTGCTTGGTGACTTGCATTTTTTTTGTCTAATTAGTGCCCAAATCCACTTATCATGATACCCAGTGCACAAGAGGTTCAACCTCTTCGAGGGAAATTATACTAACTGGGTCTATACGGTTTTGATTGAAGTGGGGCTGTCCTGACTGCAGATGGCTACCATAAGAAACAATATAATTGAAAACTGTGAACAAAGTTTCACATGGTTATACACAGAGGTATCAAAAGTACTCAGGTATAAGGTGTTAAAGACCTAC
The DNA here is from genome assembly GCF_043380555.1 of Nothobranchius furzeri. Taxonomy (NCBI): domain Eukaryota; kingdom Metazoa; phylum Chordata; class Actinopteri; order Cyprinodontiformes; family Nothobranchiidae; genus Nothobranchius; species Nothobranchius furzeri. The sequence goes on along the minus strand of NC_091750.1, from coordinate 48,508,219 downwards.
GTAGAAGTTGAAGTACCAATTCAAGTTTTTTTACTCAGTAAAAGTAAAATAATACTGCCTTCACCACTGCTTAAATATAAAAGTAAGGTAACTTAAAGAAATGCAATTACGGATGAAAGCTTAAGCCGCTCCAAAGCACTACCACACCTCCTCCCCAAACAAACATGTTTAGAAAAAGCCAAAATGACTGTAATGTTATATAAAAATGTTAATGTATTTGGGATGCATCTGTTTCACCTGCATTCATGCCCATTGGAAACTAATGCTTTTTGGAGCAATGTAAATATATTAAAGAACCATATGTGCATGGCACAAACCAATAGGGTGTCAGAAGGATACACTCTGCTGCTGTAGTTTTCTGAGTCTGGAAATCTATAAAGTAGATAAAAGCAAAAAGAAATCGGAACCCTTTCATGCATAATGGTCACTAGAGTGGACAGCTACTCAAAAAAAAGTTTTTGTTTGTTTTGCTATTAAGCACAGCTGTTGAAGACTTTATTGCATTTGAGTTCCCCCATTGAACTCTAGTAATTGAAGTCAACATATTTCATGCTCAGAATGCACAATGTCCATTGAGGTGGACATGTAATAAATTATTTGTAAATTAAATGTTTAAGAAAATTGTTGAAATTTGTTTCATTCATACCTAAAGAAAGAGCTGTGACCAAGTCACTGCTTTGCAAGTCACAAGAAAGTCACAAGTCTTTTCGGTCAGGTCTTGAGTCAAGTCCAAGTCAAACACAACCAAGTCCAAGTCGAGTCCAAAATCAATGATGTGGAAGTCCAAGCAAAGTCCAAGCCCTTAACTTTGAATTTTCAAGTCATAATCAAGTCATCTGTTCAACTTCAATTGAATGACAATGATAATAAATAAATTCCAGCTTCTTAAAGCTTCATTTACTTGCTCAAACAAGCAGAAAGTGCAACTGAAACTGATTATAAACAAAGTGCTGCTGCATTCAGCAGAACAAGATCACACCCAGAACGAAAAATGATTTATGATTTTTGTCCATGTCGTGCCACTTTTGTGCTAAAATATCAAATATGCTCAAGTCATCAAGTCAACAGATGCAAGTTGATTCAAGTCGCAAGACATTGGCGTTCAAGTCCGAGTCAATTTGTAAGTCTTTATAGATTTTATCAAGCCAAGTCAGAAGTCACTAAAATAATGACTCTAGTCCAAATCATGTGACTCGAGTCCACGCCTCTGCCTAAAGGTGAATGAAAAAAATGTTTAAAATATCATGGTTAAAGATTTCATAATTCATGCATGAAACGGTTCTCTGTGAACGATCACTCCTAAATTATCTGTACAGCGGTGTATACAGCCCCACGTAGCACAAGACTTAGGTTTCTAAGATTGGACAATTCTGCTCTGCTATCAGTGTGGTTCACAATTCCATGCACAATATGGCGGCGACGCTGACGTACTAACCTGACGCTCATGCTGCGCAGCCGCAGGCTGTTGCTTCCTCCTACTTTCCCGTCATGCACCGCGCTGTTATGGGATTTTGAATCTTTTTTTAATCAGCGCCTATGTATGCGAATATATATTGTTTATGTAAGCAGCATATATTCAGAACGGTTTGTAAATAAATATTTGGAAAAACAAAGACTAGTCGCTGAAAGGTTTACCCTTGCTTCTCGTAACTACGAAGTGTGACGTGTACGCGCGAGACTAAAAGCTAATAGCTCATACAAACTTTACTGTATTTCTGTTGAACATGGAGAGGCATAGCTTCGGAAACGAAAGGCTCATAGTGCCTACCGACTTCACTGCTCCGAGTAAGTTCCGGAAATAACTCATTTTCTATTTAACATTAGCTTGTTTAGTGTGTTTGGCCAAACCCAACATAAAGCCACAACATAGAAAAAACGCACTTGTCAGTTTATATTTATAACTAATTACATTGAATGGATTTATTATTATTGTATGTTCACGTTTCAGTTTCTCTTATCTAGGCAGTATTCAGAGAGATCTTGTTCCTCCGTCACATTTTGTATCGACTGTCCAACCTGCTGGAGCACCCAGAGCCCCAGGGGGGACTCCACCACCACCAACATCCTGGATAAACTCAGTACCCACATCAGCGCCATCTGGAGATCCCCGCCCTGCCAGTCCATGGCTTGCCATTACTCTGGCACAACAGGAAATCTTGAAACTAAAAAAAGAAAATCAGAGGATCATGATGCTACAAGGGAATATTATGAGAGAAAAGACAAATGAAAACCACCTGCCAGCATTTCAGACGAGGTATTTCCACCGTATATTTTATATGGTGAGGAATAAAACAGTTTGACACTTAGTTGTCTTATTTCCTCAAATGTAGATCTGCAGGGGGGAACGAGGAGCGGTCCAGATGGGAGTCAGAGTGGTGGCTGGATGCAGAGAGGCTGAGGGCCGAGGGTGAAAGGCTGAAGGGTCAGGTAGACGCCCTAAAGGAGACAGCAGCAAAATACAGAGAAGAAACAAGAGACAAAGATATGAGTCTGAGCAGGTATCAGATTTGCTCAAGTTATTGTGTCAAATCTTTTCATAGCTCAGGATTACATCATCTCTATAATGAGACAGATCAGCAGAGATGAGCAAAAACTATTAAGAAGTGCACTTAACTTGAAATAACCTCTGTGGGACAGAAAGAACCATGAACTGGAAGTGATGCGTGAAGAACTATCCAAGGCTAAGATTGAGCTCAGCCAAGTCAGAGAGAGGCTGAGTCTCAGCAGCGCGCAGGAGAACAAAATGAGCTTACAGGTAATGATGTTGACTGACAAAACATTTCATTTCAACACTCACATAGAAAAGAATCACCAGAGATTTACTAGTGTCTACGTTTGGCAGTTGGAGTCTGTCGTTTCTACTTTATAAGTATTTTTAAATGAAAGTGTTTCTCTATGAATAGTCTGATAATTAAGAGTCTATTTGACTAATGCTTGTGTGTTGCAGCTTGAAAAACTGAAAAAGGAGTCTGACGAGGGGATAACAAAGCTGAGGAGAGATGAAGAAAGAAGTAAGGAGGAAATCAAGGAGATTTCTCTCAAGGCTGAAAGGAGCAGGCTGGAGGCTGAAGAGCAGACCAAACAACAGACTCTCCGACTGTTGGGCCAGCTGGAAGAAATGAAGAAGAAACACGATGTAGAGGTACACATATGACAGAATCTCTGATAAGTCATCTTTAAGCATCACAAACATTTAATATATTTAAAATTGCCTCCCGTAATGCCCCTTTATTTACCCTCGGGTGTGAAGTAAGACTTCCACTGTGGAGATCCGTAGCAAATTACATCATTCTTTTAAATGTCCTTGTTTTCTTCTCACTTTCAGATGCAACAGTTGAATGCATCCCACTGTGCAGAGTTGTGTGCATCTAAGAAATTAAATGGTGAATTACAGGACAGACTCGACTCGATGACTTCCGAAGCTCTGCAGCTGAAACGTGCTCTGACGGAGGCATCTTCTGAGAGAGACAAGCTGAAAGAACATTTAAGGTGCCCTGTTCAATTTAAAACCAAGGACAAATAAGCATCTAAAGCACTTTATAATCAGATTCACGGCTTTCCTTCTTTATTTGATAATGTTGTGTATTTTTCAGCCAAATGGGACAAGCTTTTGAGACACAATCTGCAACACTTCACAGCCTCAGAAATTACATCGGACAGCTCGCTCCTGACAACGGAGAGAAAGAACAACTGAATGAGACTGTGGAGGTGAAGACAATAAAAACAAAACAGATTGATTGAAACTTCTGGGACGTTATTGTGTTATTAAAGCTTTTTTTTAGTCGGCTGAAAGAAGAGAGACTTATAAAATAAAAATAACTAATAGATTAACATGTGCTTCATTATTCATCAGATTATGCCTATTTTTTGTTTTGTTTTGTTAAAATCTCATTTATTTGGCAGAGACTTGTCAAAGAAAAAGCATCTCTGCAGACAACCACTGAGCTTTTAACAGTGAGGCTTAACTCTGTGAATGAGATACTGGCCCTCCAAGAAGAGAAAATTGCTAAAAAGGTATGTTTCTTTGTTATTTGTTAGCTGGCTAGTTGTAATGTTTCAAAAAGTAGTTCTGGTTTAGCTCAGCTGGGTAAAGTTTATAAAGAAAATAGTTTTTTATACATTTTATTTATTTATTAAAAAACACCCAGAAAGTTGATGCATTTTTAAAAGTGTTTTTCCCTGAAAGAAAAACGTTTTTAAAATTATGATTTCTGATTCTAATGGCTCTCTCTGAGGTTTTCATGCAGTCTGAACCTGAAAATAATCTCCTACACCTATCTCCTGCATTAGCTTCTGATAGAAAATAGACGGTGAAACTCTAGGATTGAAAAAACCTGACAGATCTACGTCACACTGTCACTTAACATTCATGGACTCACCCATTTCGACTCACAACGGGGAAGGCTGTTGTTGTTTTCGCGTCCAGGAAATCGCAGAGAACATCTCGGCTAGCAGAAGCTAACTGTTAGCATTAGCAACTCCTCCACACGGCAGAACTCCTCCAGGTTTGTGTAATTTGTGGAGGGAAAACATCAATGTTGCAGAGCGAACAGAGTGAGTGGTATTGCTGTTAGCCAATCTGAGGCAAGATGCCCAAATATCAGGAACTAAGACTCCATCTGAGACCCTCCCCCTCCCGAGTATGACTTGTCAGGCATTAATTCGTACCAGAGACCACTGCAAATGTGTTGAATAAAATGAACCACATCTTTAGGATTTTCAGTTTTAATACAAGATTTGTTTTGTTTGTTTTGACCACATTCTTCATATCTGAGAAATGTCTAACCAGCTGAGTAAGAATGAAAAGAGTAGCTGCTTGTTTTCCCACTCCTTGTGAAACAATGACCGTAACCCCCATAGAGCCCCGATTTCAGTCTCATCAAGATAAATAAGCAACCAAGGGTACCTAAAGTGTGTGTGTGTGTGTGTGTGTGTTTCAGCAGAACTCAACAGATCCACTTGTGAAGAATGGATCAGAGGTTCTTCAAGTTCTTCAGCTATGGAGACAGAAAGTGTTCAAGCTGTGCGTCCAGCTTCGCTCGAAGGACGTTGAAATAAGAAGGGAGAAGGACAAACATCTTTCAGAAGTATGAAAACAGTCATTTAAATTAAGACCGTAAAACATCTAAAGGGTTTAAATAAGAAGCTGTTTGTTCTGGTGTGTTTCAGTTCAGCTCTACAGAGCAGCAGCTCCAGCAGGAGCAGCACCGCGCCAGCGTGCTCCAGCACAGTCTGCACGACAGGATAGCTGAGCTCGACTTGGAGAGAGTAGAAAAGGAGGTTAGCACCACAAAAACTGACGTGATTTACGGTGTTGTCTGAATATTTGATGATGCACGGTAACTTTGGGTCTATTTTGGAAACCTGTGTGGGTGTGTACATCAAACGATGCTGACGGAGCCAAAACTTTGTGAGGTTCTAAAAATGGTAGACATTTAAGGAGGCAAAGATTTAAAAGGACTTTTAAAAAATTGAGTATCACCTTTTAAACAGGAAAGGGTATTTTATTATATTCCATGTTACAGGTTTTAAAGCCCTTTTTTTCTACCAGACATTAAAACAGACCTTGGCAACAGTTCATAAAGACAACGCTGAGCTGAAGGCATTGAACCAGAGAGCAGAGGTTGATATTAAAACGTTGACATCAGCCTTGTGGAGGTAAACAGATTTATTCAGAATTTTTCTTACCTAATTTTTTTTAACAAACAACCTTTATATTCTGCAAATGTCTTTATTGCAGTTTCCATCAGAAATTTGAAAACAAGCTGACAGAAATGGATGCAGCTAAAGCAAGACTCAACAGCTGTTCCCAGAGGCTTTCTTTTGCTAAAATCAGAGTGGAGATGGTACAAGGTACAGAAACCGTGGAGGTTAATGCGTCGATGTGTATGCAGTTAATCTGCATACAGGTGGTAATGACATTGTTTTTGTTTTAACAGGTTTAGTCATGAGGAGAGCAGCTCTGCAGAAAATTAAACACGCTTCTAAACAAACAGCACAGGATAACGAAGGGTAAGATTTCACATTTAAAGGGGACATTTTCTGCAAACATCATCTTTTAGCATTATTTGTGCTTTCATGTGGGTCTCCATTGCCTCTCTAAATGCTCAAATGTGAACAAAAACAAAAAAAAACTTCTGTCTTTTATCTGTCAGTGTTTGGTTTTAGGAGTTAACTGCCTTAAACAAGTAGTTTCTAAAGTCTCTGTTTGTGTCACAAATGGGGAAATTAGAAATGGAACTACCTCTCATGAGCATGTGGGAGTTGCTGCTGCTGGAGGAGCAGCAGCAACTCTAATTCTGAGCCCCTTCCACATATTGTAGCTTCTCAGCTTACAGTCATAAGTAGGGATGCAACGATACCACTTTTTTCCAAACCGATATGATACTGATACTTGGATCTGAGTACTCGCCGATACCGATTAATGATATCAATACTTCTACCACACAAAAAAATGCAATGAATTAAAATACGCTTTTATTTTCTTCTCTGCTTTCAACAGGAAAAGACTGTGAGGTAAATAAAAAATAAAATAAATTAATAGAAATGATCACAAAACTAAAATATTAAGGTGAACAGAAATGACTAGTTACAGTGAAGCCACTTTCAGGCAACTGCATTGGTATTGGTTCCTAGTATCGGTTAACTTTTACCAATGCTGGTGTCGGTGCATCCCTAGTCATAACCTAAAGGAAGATGCTTTTTTTTTCTTGCGATTTTGCATCTGCCAGCTCATTACTTAGCCTTACTAGCCTTACTAAAATCACTTTCATCCATCTTGCTGTGTTTTGTAGTGGAGCAAAACACTTCCTGTCCCTATTTGAGTTTCGTGCGACTGCATAGTCACGTGAGTGAGACCCAGCAATGGCAGCCTGAGCAGGGGATAGGTGGGCGTGGCTAGCTCCTAGCTTGGTGTTTTTTTTAAGTGACCAAGCCCTGAAACACCTTATTCTGGAAGGTACTGAAACTGTCAAGACTGAAACTGCTATATGTGGGAGGGCTTTTGAGCAAAAACCTCCATAAACATGTTTTTATTGATCAGAGAAATATAATAAATTAAGAAGAAAAATCAGAATATGTCCCCTTTAAGGAGTTTCACAAACATTTTCATATTATAGGTCATGTCAAAGGTTAACTCATAGATGGTTCTCTACGCCTGCTGAAGTTTCTGTCCCTCTTTTTAATTTGTGTAATGTTTATTTTTAGAACTTTATTTAGAAAATCCAACAGTTTTCTGTTTAAATTTAGGCTAATAATGTAGACATAAATACAACACATTGAATTAAATCCTATTTGAAACTATAATTAGACACATGATCATGTTTTTTTTATTGAGACCAGAGAAACCTCCTGCTGTCAAACACTGAGGTGATTTAGGAATGTATAGTCAGAGTAACATCCTGTGATTTTGCCCTGCAGCATCAGAAATCTCCAGATGGAACTCAGTTTGGTGCGTGAAGAGAGAGACAAACTCACTCTGGAGCTCAAAAGAACCCCAGAGCTCATTGAGAAGGCTCTGGCTGATCTGAAAGAACAATGTGAGACCCCGTCACAGGTCGCAGCACCTGCTGTCATTCATCATCTGATGATCTTCACTGGGATGGTGGACTCAGATTGTGCTTTACGTCCGGTACAGATGAGAGTAAAGTCAGGCAGCAGCAGCAGGAGCTGGAGCACAGCTGCATGGAGCTCAAGCTGGCTGCAGCCAGTAGAGTGGAGGCTGAGCAGAGTTTGCTGCAGATCCAAGCCCAGCTGGAGGAGAGCAGCGCCAGCCTGGAGAGGCTCCGTTGTGAACTGCTTCGCCAGCAAGAGCAAAGCGAACGTGGTGAGCCAGTGGCTATTTTAGACTTACTGACTGATTTTTTCAGAGACTTTCCTCATCTGCTCATGCTTCCGCCTCCTCGTGTGTCACTTCTTTCGTCCCTTGTGATCAGCAGCTTTACTGGAGCCGTTTGGGTTAACAGCGCCATGTTAAGGAAGAGTTTTTTCCTCAATAATTAGATATTTGATTTCAGAAGTCACCAAGAACTTATGGGTGCCATGCCTAAGCAGCCACGAAGACTTGTTTTTTAGTTAGTTTTATTTATTTTTTTATAAAATTGTTTTTAAAAAGCATAAAATAAGCATGATTTCATTAATCTAACTTTAATTTTGCTTACAGGTGTTTAGAAAAATCTGCAAAATGGCTTTCAGTTTATTTAATTATGTTTTTCCACATTTTTATGTGCTTAATATAGTTAGATACACTAATAAAACAGACCGTGATTAAATAATACTTCCAAATAAAAATATTTTAAAAAGTAAAGAAAAGGACAGAAAACATGAAAATGTTGTCAGAAGCAGCTCATCTATGCAACCCACAGTCCGACCTCACAAACCTGTTAACGCTGACGGTTGCTCTGAAGGATGTTCAAACAAAGAAACTGTAGATGGAATAATTTTCCTTGTTATAAAATGTTTGCAGAGTGTTTTCTGGATTAGATAATAAAGGACGCCCTGAAGCTCTTTTCTACATCATCTATAGAGTTTAAACATCTCTCATCATAAACGATTATTGGATTACTTCCCAGATGTGTCAGACTAGATCTCAGAAAGTGTACTGAGTAGAACAAACTTAGAAACACATAATCACACAGACAAAGAAAAAAGCCAAAAGGCATCATCTATGGGCGACCCTAATGCTTTATTCTAAAACAGGGTATCCGCGGGTCCTTAAAAGTCTTAAATTTGCTTTTCCAAATTTAAGGCCTTGAAAATCCTTAAAAATGACAAATAATCCTTAAATACAGTTTCCAAAGGTCTTAAATTACCAAGACCCAATAAACAAGACTCTTTAATTTCTATTAAATTTTTGTGAATTTCTAGTTAGTGTTCAGCATTTTTTGTGTATGATATTGGCAAAAGCGGAACCGTACACATTCAGTTGGTTTTGAAAGGGGACTATTTTTAGATGAGCACATTAGCTGGTTAAGCTAGTGGGAGCTTGCGCCATGTGGAAGTGCAAGTTTAATGGTAACTGGATGGCTAATCCCATGTTCACAACGTGGTTAGTACCGGTTCCAGGCAATAGCTGGAAATTATAGCTTAAATTTAATTGAAAAAAATTGCTTAAATTTGGTCAAAGTAGCCTTAAAAATGTCTTAAAAAGTCTTAAATTTGGCTCCCTTAAACATGCAGATACCCTATTCTAAAAGCATATGGCGTTCTCTGACCTCCTTTCTGTCGTGCAGTAGGTATAAAAATTGCTAAAAATAACAGTAACATTTACTTCCATCCCTGAGTTTCCTTTGTTTTCAGTCCTGCAGGAGCGAGTGTCTGAGATCGAGGAGCGGTGTGCTGAGAAGCTGAGAGAGATGGAGGTTCAAGTCAGTTCTGCCAGGAGAGAGCACACCAAAGCAGGTAGAGGGATCAGCCCCGCGCCGCCTCAGGCCCCACATACTCAGCAGAGGAGAAGGAAGTTAATGCAGACTGATTTAATATGACTGGAAGTGTTTACACTGTATATAGCATCATAATATACCAGCGTGTCCCTGTGGTTTATGACCTGTCTGCTTTGTAGTTATGACTCTGCGGCAGTTTCAGAGAGAGGTGGCAAATGAACGGGACGAGATGAGAGAATCTCGACATTTGGGGAGTAAAAGCACAAAGCAGGACGTGTTTAATAATCAACTGAAGGAGACTGAGAGGAACAAACACCCTCTCCCTGTAAGAATGCATCTAAGATAAAACAGTGGTGGATTTTTTTTCCTTTTTGGTGTTTATTTTCTAAGCTGAATTAGTTCCAGATCACGATCCCCGATCGGCTGATGGAAACGTTTAGACTGAGTCACGCAGCAGCACCACAAACCTCCACGTCTCCCAGGAGTCTGCAGGATCCCTCAGAGATGAAGAACTCTGTGGAAACAGAAATGTCTCTTCCTACAGGTGGTTATAATCACTGTCCTGATCCTGCATTTATTTTTATTTTTATCATTGCTGACATTTACACAGGTGCTACCGGTCTGACCAGCAGCCTGTCTGTGTCTTCTCAGAGAGACTAATGTGTGTTCTGGAGGAGCTCCACACACTCAGCGCTGCAGTGATGAACAGCTCAGAGGACTCTGCAGAGGAAGACGGACAGACACCTAATACCTGAGCCACGAGTCACTCAAAACCGACTGAATGCACATTTCAGTTTCACTAAAACGCCTGTAAATATTTACTGTTGGTGTTTTTTATTCCAATCAGAAGCTGTTGTTCTGTTTCAAACTGAGCAACTTATAATAAAGTATTTTAATTAAACTAATTGTATTGTAACCCTTTTTGTCAAAGAAAATGTTTATCTACAAAACAAGATTAATACATAAGTAAGCTGTTTATTTTTATTTTTGCATTTAATTTATCTATAATTTTCTTAAAAACAGCCTATGTCAACTTTAATGAAAACCTTCAATCTATAAATATTTAATTTAACAAATCTTTGCTTTTTGATATTTCTTTATTGTGTCGTAGGACCGATGATGATAAACCCCGCGATGAACCAGGTAATTGTGCCATTTGTCACTTTGTCATGAAATCTAATACATTTTGCAGTAGTTCAAAGTTTTAGGCCCCCAGGTAGTCTCCTAATGGAGATCCCAGGGAGAGCCAGAGTGCTAATAAAGTCCTGGCTTTTCCACTCCAATATAATTTGCAGGGGTACTTCTAACAGAGGGGTGATTCATCATTTCAACTAAAGGATGAATGCATCACAACACTGAGTTTTTCCCCATTAAATAAATAAACAAAAAACAGGTCAAAATAATTTAAACTTCCAAAAATGACACATTTATATTGTACAATTATTTACAATTTTTAATGTGTTCTCTTTAATGACCACTTAGTTCTGCTAAATTACCTCACATGCGCTCTTTTATTGATTTAATTAGAAGTAGTGTTAATAATATCCCAACAATGTTAAACACGTTATGCTGGCAGTTCTAAAAAAAAAAAAATCTGGGCTTTTAACACCAGCAGAGGGCAGTGTTGTCAAAGCCCAAGGCAGAAAAGTGTTGCTCTGCAGAGTCATCAGTAGATTCATCCAGTTAATCTGATCTGCAGCTGCAAGCGACCACTGTGATATTTTACATTCATGCATTCCACATGAGCTTATTTTATTCTGGATTTCATCTATCAAATGTATTTTTCAAAGATTAATGCCAAAACATCTTTCAGGAAAGGTTTACATACATTGTAGCTTTGCCCTTAAGTGGGTCTTATAAAAGAAATCATGAAACGACCTGTTGGAATTGATTTAACGTGCCTTTAGAGGGCAAGAGAGAAGAGGCCATTGCAGCATCAGGACCGCACTGATAAATAATTTAACAGAGCATTTCAGTCCAGGGACAAAACCAAATAGATTAAGTAATAAAAATGGATCAATACCCTCCTGACAAATTTTATTAACAATTTAGACTTAAGCACCTAACAGCACAAAAAATAATGTCAGCAGTTCAAACAAACAAGTGATGGAGAATTAGCAGAAACATCACCTCTGATCTCAAAATAGTTCAACAAGTCACAAGGTCTTTAATCGTCCACAAAACGTTGTTGTTGTTCCTGTTAAGTCAGATTATCTGGATTATCAGTTATTCCAGTTTTTCAGCCATTTACCTTCTGATGACCTTGTTGCAGCTGAATGTTGTTTAAAGCATTTCTAATTCAACACAGAAGAGGTTGTTACTTGAGGAGCAGACTGTAAAACGACTGAGTATTTAGGACCAGATGTCCCGCTGCTTCAGTATTCAGGCCAGAAATACAGGACACTCTGCAGCTTTTGGCTTTTTTCATTTTCTTCATCAGAAAATGCTGTCGCCCTCATTACTGTCTAGCTAAAATCTAATGTATAAGTGTTCAGGAGAGAAGCGACACCACCTGCATTTGTACATTTTGTCCCTAAAATAGTGTCCTCTTGGGGGCAGTCCTTATTCAGTTCTGTTACTTTCAGTTTCTGGAAAAAGCTCTAAAACCCCTCGACCCAAGTCTGTTTTTACTACAGCACTTTCTTTTAAAATCCTTAAAAGCGGTCTAAAGTTCAGCTGACTTTATTAAATAATCTCCTTTAAAATGTACACTCTATGGTTACTTCTGCAATGCAGCTGTATCAGAGATGCTTATTGATCATACCCTCATTCATCAGAGTTCATATCCAAACATACCATAGTGACTGGCCATGCAGCACTGTGCGTAATCCACTTAGCTGGCTAAGATTGCTGCAAAGTTCTGGCAGGCCAGAGGTCAGAGCAGGCCTTGAATTCTGCGGAGCTGATGTGATCCAGTGAGTCAGGGGTGTGGACCATCAGAGCTGCACGCTGTGGAAGAGCCTGGTGGATGTTTGTGGAGGGCTGTGCTGCAGGCTGGAGCAGCAGCCTCAGTGGCTGTGAGAGGAGAGGCAGCCATGGGATCCTATTTATAGATGCAGCAGACAATGTGGAGCATCGTTTGGGGCAGTGACAGTGGACCGGGCTGTCCTAAATTAAACTACAGCAAAGTTTCACACGTGTTGTTTGTTTTATTTTTGCTGTGTTGTCAGTTTTGTGGACTGCTACTTTCTGTACTAAGAAACTGATTTACATGACATTTGCTGATTCCAAGAATATTAAAAAAAGCTACTTCGGGTTTTTCTTTAACTGTAGGTTTGGATGAAAGTTTTAATCTGGATGGCGGAGATGAGGAAGAGAAGTTAAGAGTTAGTTTTGTTCTTTAAAGGAATGAAAGAAAGAAAATGATCTTTTATATAGTGCCAAGATAAAAATCACGAGGCACTTCGCATAAACAAAAAAAACAATGAAAGTATAAAATAAGATTTCTAAAAAATATTAAAAAATATGTTTAAAATGAGAAAAATATTTTAATTTGTGATTTAAAAAATAATGTCAGCAAAGGGAGAGAGAAAATGAATGAGAAAGAGGAAAATCTGTGCAAAACCTTTGTTGTTAAAATCTCATCAGAGATCTCAAGAGACAAAAATCAGGGCTTTGAGGTTTGAATCTTTTTCTCAGTTTATTTTTGTTTTGCAAACACATTTCCTCCAGGAAATTTGTTTTGAAATGTGGAAATGCCAAATCAAATTCCTATAACAAGATGCAGTTTAATTAAAGACTTAAACTTCATTTATTTCCCTCCTTTCAGAAAGATCTTTTCTTTACTAATTCTAATTTTATTCCAGTCCTTCTCCTTCCTCCGCATTTAAGGACTGATTTTGTGAATTAAAAAGTTTTATTCAGTTGTGAAAGTTTTTGTCATGCGAAACCAGGTACTCATACAAATGCATCAAATGCAATGAAATGAGCCATGTGGTCTTGATGAATGGCTAATTACTGCAATTTCAAGTTTAAATTTCTGTCTAAATTTTAAATTTAAAAACAAACAACTCACTGATTGTTGAGCAGTGGAGTTACTGAGGCATGCTAAACAGCGCAGTGCTCAGTCCAGCTTAGCTGAACTTTGACATTAGCGCAGTGGAACAAACACAAAAAGACAGTGAATCTATTGAGGAAGCAAAATAAAATCAAAACTGTCAAATGCATGTGTGAGTTTTCTGAATGTACTGCAACACAGGTATTGGTTTCTCCCAGCGCCATAGGAGCACTGAATGAGTTCATGTTGCAACACGGATTGGCACATTCGGGCACTTATTTTCTTCTCACTGTCAGGGCTAGTGCAAACAGTTGTAGTTTTCATATATTTTAGCATAACAGATGTATTTACCGTGGAAACATGTGCACTGCATAAGAACAAGGAGCTGTCAGCCTGGCACCAGAAAAACAGCAACAATATTAAAAATGCTGTCATTGCTGTTCTCTGCACTCTTGATGTTCAGAGGGCAGCATGAAAGGGAAAGTTTGTCTTTTCAAGTCAGGACGGACGGTAGCTCAAGAATCACTGATTGTTAAAAAAGGAAAAGAAAAAGTTCAACATATACAGACAGGTTTCAAAGAGGCTGATGCAATCGTAGTGATGAAATGTGACCTTTGAACCTGATATGGAACATGGGCCCCCTGTAGTCTTTTAGATGTAGTCAAAAATGGCACCTGGCGATGGGGCAAACACCTTTCTTTAGAAGAAAGGCTTTAAGCGGTTCTTTTTGTTGTGGTTTTAAAGACATGTCCAACAGGAAAGAGCCACAGTGAACTCCACTTCAAATGCCGTCTTAGTTGTAAGAAACTGAGCATCACGGTGTGTGACGTACGCTGCTCAGTGCTGATTGGCTCGGTTAGAATTCTCTGAGGGTGGGGTTATTTGCATGGGCGAGTTACCAGACTCATTCTCTGTGCAGAATTAAACAGAGGAAGTGTCTGGCAGGCCAGGCTAGCACCCACCTATACACAATTATCTTATAACAACAAAGATCATCATGCTAAATAACATAATTTTCACAAATGTAATCATACACTAAAACAATATTATTACCATCCATCCATCCATCCATCCATCAGGTGGGCGTGGCCAGCCACAGCATGTTTTTAAGGTGACAGAGCTCATTCTGGAAGATACGGAAATTGTCAAAAATAAAACTGCTGAAGCAGCTTTATATGAGAGGATGTTTGTGCAAAGAATTTCCTAAACATGTTCTGTTTCAACCATAAAACAAAATCACAATATGTCACCTTTAAACCATCTTTTTTAATTAAAGTTTGTAAGCAGTCTCAGTCAAATCTCCCTGCTAAGAATTACATTTGCACCATGAAAACCTGCAACAATCCTAATCTCAGTATATTTAAGACGGATCCCGGAGAACAGTCACAACTCAGTGACTGGAGCTTTTTGATGACTTAATCCCTGCGTAGATGATGTGTCTGATTGCAGCTGTGTGATCTCTGATAATGGCGCTAATTCTAACACTGGATGTGCCGGTATTTAGGCCACTTCTCTCCCTCAGGCTTACAACTTGTGTGCATAATTCTGATGGTTATAACAAGCAGTTGCTATTTATAAAACAAGGTTAGCACTTTTCAGAAACAGATGGATTGGTACTGACGAGTCATTGAACATGTTAGCGCTGCACTTACCGCAGCTTGCTTTTCTGCACACAGTTTAGACATTACACCTCCAGTGACTCACAGATATTTATCCACACTGCCTCTGAGATGCATTACAAAGTTCATGGTTTAATCATCACGAGTCATGTCGGCTTCTCTACCGCCTGTCTTGGGTCGTTTTTATTTTTACATAATATCCTGGACACGTTGAGATGCAGGGTGTTTAAATTATGAATGCTGAAGGTGGTTTTCAGCAGGTAAAAAGTGAGTAGATCACATTTGCTGAGGGATGTCTGCCTGCAGTGTGCAGAGGAGGCCTGAAGTCTCACCTCAGTGCTTTTACTATTTGAAACACTGTTTGCGGTGCAGTAAAAGTGACAGAATTGACAAAGTTGCACAAATTAAACCAGATCCTAATCGAAAAGTCTAAGTCTTATTTAGTCAAACCATTTATGTAACTCTATATAGTTTCTGACTCATTGTGGGCGAGAAAGAGCATCGTTTATTAAAATGTTAGCCCAAATGTCTTGTCATTTAAAGATAAACACTTCTGCATAAGTTTGGCTTATGTTTTTTTTACATGATGCATACTTAGAAAAAAAACCATTAGTTTGTTTAATTGAGTCTAATGACTGTGCATTTGTTTTCAGAGCTTCTTAGAACAGATACTAAGCATTCATTCAAATCCAGATGATTAATCTCAGTCTGTGCAGGTTATGATCTAAATACATGCTACTGTTCTGCAGCTCATTCATCACATCATCAGAGTAAACAACACTGAAGCAAATAAAAAAGTACCTTTCACATTAAAGAGATAAATGGTTACTCAGAACCAAGCTCAGTCAGAAAAATTCAATAACTGTATTTGAATAAAAGTCACATCCCTCAACCGGCGGCAGCTTGCAGTTAATGTGTTTTAGATAACATCCAACAGTACTCAAGAACGTCAGCAAGCAAGGAAAAAATAAACAATAAAAGTTCATATAAAGAGGGAAATGGAGATCTGAATTTGAATGTTATTGGGTTTTAGGATGAGCATCATCTGCCGAGGTGACTGGTGTGACTCCATTTTTGTTTTTGTTTCTGCTCTATGTTCTCTCTGAACGCCTCTGAGGTCATAAAAAAGGGACGACTTTGTTTTTGTGTTTCTGGTGTAACATTTATTCATGCCATCGTAACAAAACCCATCTCCTCTTTCCGTCTTTTGTGATTGTTCCTTAATAATCTGAGTTTATTAACAAAACAATGAATATTAGATATGAGTAGTATTGTAGTTAAATGTAACGTCAATTTTAATTTAACCATGGATGCAAATCCAACATTCATTTTGCAGAAAAAGCAAAAGAGTTTTGTGAACACAACTGCAGTTTTAAAAAGACTTAAATGCCAAGAAACATTTTAAAAAGACATGGAGCAGTAGCACCATTACCCCTGAGTTGCATCACTTCTTTTAAGACCATTCTGTGACGGTTAGTGAGACGGATTGCTGCAGTTTTAGGAGTGAAATATTTTCCTTTTGCTTTTGATGAAGGATTCCAGTCTCCTTTGTTGCATGTTTTTGTCTTTTATTGGTAAAATCGATAACAGATTTGCAGGAAGACCAATTAAACGTCGACTCTTTCCTGGTCATGAAGTCGTTTGACTTTTGGGAGCAGGTTGTGGTTTGATATTGTCTCACTGAAGGAAATATAATGTTAACTGTGTAGAAGGAGGGTTTAATATGTTGCTTTAAAGCTTAATATATTACCTTTACTTATGACCAATAAGATGTGATATTATATATGAATATAGGATATCAACCTTATTGGTCTTTGAATGTTTAATCAGAATATTCTAGGATTCTTTGCTTTTTCAGGGATCAAACACACTTCGTATCAATTCAGACAGAGTCAAGTTTATAAAAAGCAAGAAATTTATTTTCTAATCAAATTAAAAACAAGACAAGTTACAAATAAGACGAATGTGATGAATGAATACTGTATAAGTGGATGGAATGTGATGTATGATGATTGAATGGTGTATGTTTATCAGAACCTTGTATCTAGAAGAAACTATGTTCTGGGTGTGAAAATAATTTAGTCTGCATTAAACTAACAAAGTTGGTTCTTATCAAAACGGCGTCAGACGCAATCTTGTCGTGCCTACATACCCGTTCCTGGAGACCCCGTTTGGATCCGAGATGTCAAGGGGTCGTTGACCCCAATGCACGTGGCTCGTAGGAAACCTCGATGCAACCAAGTCAGTCCTAGGATGTCTCCCGAGTCACAACAGATAGATGAAATTTTTGGCGTCTAGAACAGCTGTTTTTGAATAGCTGAAGGAGCAAGTTTCTGTGTCGCTGCAGGCAGCTTTTGGCTTGTTGAAAGCCTTGATGGTTCAAAGAGTTTTGCTCCAGCTGGCCGGTCCAGCGCTCTGCTCAAACTAACTGAATCACTCAGCAAGTTTCTCTTTTAACATTCCCATATTATGATTACCTGGCCAATCGGGACGTGCCATGTTAAGAGGTGTTAACAAACAACCCTCAGAACATCACGCCTTCTTTCAGATAGAAGGTTCTGTGATTTGTGGGTAAGAACATATCTATGTGCATATCATCTCGTCATGTGTATAAGTGTATGGCTGATTGGCTTGTCAAGTCGCGTACGCTGGTTATCAGACAAATGGATCATTGCAGGACAATATTCATTTCAACCTTATTAACTTAGGCACAGATTAATCAAAACATTTCTTTTAACCATATTGTTCATTTCATTTCCTGATTAATGAACTCATATGAGCTGAAAATGTTCACTTTAATTCAGAGGCAGGAGGAATCCTGTAGAAGCGATAAGGGGAAGCTTAAGGCCTTGAAACGGGAACAGTTTGTTGACAATATGTTATCATGTGTTCAGAGCTGCAGAATCTTCTGGCTTGTTGGGAGATAGAATGTAAAATCCACTTTAGAGAATGGAATTATGTCTGCAGATGACCGGCGGCATGTAGGTCAATATGTAGGTGAAAACTGACCATCTCTGGATGTTACAACTGTAAAGGACGATTGTTCAGAGTCAATCCTACCACTACAGGTGTGTATGTCATGGCTTTGGAAACACTCACTAGGGTTAACTCTAACCCTAACCCCAACCCTAACTATTTGAACTATTTTGTCAAGATTCCCACATTTGAGGAATTCCCAAAGGTCAGCATGGCTGAAGTGCAGTGGCCTTGGGTGATCCTTGCCTGCCTTCATGATCTTGGTATCTCCCAAGGTTCTCCTATCAGGGATAGAAAATGCATTTCCATGGTGACCAGAATGAGCCACTGGCAGCAGCTGTAACATTTCTTTTGATCTTGGATCTTTTAAAACGTCTTATACAGTTTATCATCAAATACGGGCCATTTGTTTTTTCTTAAATTTAAAAAATTTTGTTTTGGAATTTCAGCTTGCTCTTGAAAACTCCTCAGATGTTTCTTTATTAAATATTTCAGAACTTTATAGCTTAACTCAACATCATCATTATATTTTTATGCATAATACCAATACCATCTTACTTTCCAACTTTATTGTTTATTTATTTATTTATTAACCTTTTTTTCTGCAGTATCTGTTGCTGCTTTCTCAGAGGTGCCAACAGAACCGAGGATGAATACAGAGGATTACCACATAAGTCAGTTCGGATCCTAATGCATAGCTTCGGCTGGACCTTTTGGCAGGCGGTGATTAAACGGGCATAAATAAATGCATTAGCTCCCAGAGTTACAGTTTCTGCACTCAAATACCTGCAGGGGACAGGGCAGGAATGTACTGTACACAAATGCTGCATACGAGATGTTACAGCAGGAAGGATGGGATGGATGGCACACACACACACACACACACACACACACACACACACACACACACACACACACACACACACACACACACACACACACACACACCAAGCCCAACAGACTGCACCTCCTCACACTCCGCAGTGACGCGGGGAGGAAGAAGACAGGAGGCTGCACTTATAATTCAACGTCAGACCAAGTTTGATAAACGCCCTCTTTCCCTCCCTCCACATTTCTCTCTCACTCCCACCCCTTCCTCTCCCTCTTCCTCGCTCTCTGGTCCAGTTCAGTGGTGTTCATCCACAGAAAGGAGATCCGCTCCCCCTCTCTTTCTTTCTTTCCTCCTCCTCCACCTCCATCTTTGAGATAAAACGCAGGCTTTGGGTTCCCAGCAGCAGCAGCAGCAGCAGCAGTGGGCTGGCGCTGCAGTTGAGCTGGCACACAATCAACGTGGGCGCGCGCAGTGAGTGAGAGGAGACGCGCCGCATCTTGTGGGGTTCTTGGCGTCCACCCAGCCCGTTCATGATTCTCCTCATCAGTCACACACAGACCTGGACTTGACATCACTTCTCCGAGGGAAAAATGTGGAAGCGCACAGTTGCTGCAGTCTTTGTATTATTTAATTTTTGTGGGGACTCGTTGGCAGGGTTTCCAAACCAAATAAACATCGGTAAGTTCAAAGGTATTTATTCTTCTATAGCGCGTATCTTATGAAACACCAGTTTCTTCTTGTTTTTTATTCCCTAATCCTCTCCAACTTTAACCGCATGAGGCGCGCGGGAATCGTAGCCATATTCATTGATGGAACACTTTAACGGCTCCTTAAAAAAACATTTGTGGTTTAATTTAAAATCCTGTCCTAACTGCATCGTTGTGTACATTTGGGGGAAGCATGAACGCAGAATGCTGGTTTGGACTCATCAGAGCGCTGTTGTATGATATTCTGTTTCCTGTAGGTGGACTGTTCATGCGCTCCACGGTGCAGGAGCACAGCGCCTTCAGGTTTGCTGTCCAGCTGTACAACACCAACCAGAATGTGACAGAAAAACCCTTCCACCTCAATTACAACGTTGACAACCTGGAGTCCTCCAACAGCTTCTCTGTCACACATGCCTGTGAGTCGTTAGCCCCTTTATCAGCTCATTCTCTAATATAGAAAAGGCTTTTGGGGTGTGAATACTCCTTAAATAGATGAAGTAAAACTTCATGGCAGTGCCTTGGTGTCATCCAGAAAAGTCAAAACAGATGGTAATACGATGATGTTTAATGGAATGGGTGGTTTTGGACAAAAATAAGACTAAATGACACTCCTGCCAAGTGTCTGTCTTAATTCTTTAACTCCTCACTCAAAGCATCCAACCCCACCAGCTGGATGATTAAACCTAATTGGCCAGACGGTCATTTTGAAAACAGACTAATTCAGTAATTTTAGAGAAGCTGATGAGCATCGTTTAGATGAGATGGGAGAAATGTGGTATTTAAAACCAGCAGTGGTTATTTCTGATTGGTTCAAACAAAAGAGCGCTGCATCACACAAATACAACAGTACAGATCCATTCATTGTCTATTCACACAAAAAGTCAAATAGTAAATAATGAAACTATTAAAACGCTGGGCCAAATTAGACCAAACACCCCCGGATAGAATGCATTTTATTTTCAGAGTTGAAAAATCATCTTGTTTTAAGACATTTTACAGGTTTACTGCACGACTCTCAGCTGCTCCAACATGGATTTGAAGCTCAGTCTGTAAAACTGACTGAGTTAGAGCTGTTTTTGCTTAATTAGCTGTGGCTGAATCTCAAATTGGATTGACTCCTAAATGTAATTAGTTTTAGATGTACACATAATACATGACAATCCATCCAGTGGTTCATGCCTTGGTTCTAAGGGTGTGTGTTTAGCATGACGTCTAACGCTGACACCAAAAGTTAGGTCACGGTCTGTAAAATTGGCTGATTTATAGACATTTATTTTGGATTTTTACGGTTGGTCGGCTGTGGTGGCCATATTGAATTGAGATGGCCCGAAGAGTTAATCAGTGATTATTCTCTGAGACTTTCATGAAAACCCAGTTTGTTGTTTATGAGATGTAAAGCACACAAATGTGCACAAAAACAGGCAAAAACATTATCCACCTTTCATCTTTCAGTAGTGGGTAATGTAGCAGCATAAAAGTTAAATTTGGTTTAAAATGTCAGTTTTATGTACAGTCACTGGCCACTTTATTGGGTACCCCTTGCAAGTACCGGGTTGGACTCCCTTTTGCCTTCAGAACTGCCTTAATCCTTCGTGGCATAGATTCAACAAGGTACTGGAAATGTTCCTCAGAGATCTTGGTCCATGTTGACATGATAGCATCACACTGATTTGTTGGCTGCACATCCATGATGCAAATCTCCCATTCTACCACACTGTTTGAGGCCAAATATACAGTGAATCCATTGTCTAGTTCAAGAAACCACTCTGAGATGTTTCGAGCTTCATGACATGAACGCCACAGCAGAAATCGAGACTCATCAGACCAGGCAACATTTTTCCGATCTTATATTGTCCAATCTTGGTGAGCCTGCATGTGTGAATTGTAGACTCGGTTTCCTGTTCTTAGCTGACAGGAGTAGCACCCGGTGTGGTCTTCTGCTGTAGCCCATCTGCCTCAAGTTTCAACGTGTTGTGCGTTCAGAGATTCTCTTCTGCATACCTTGGTTGTAACAGGTGATTATTTGAGTTACTGTTGCTCTCAGCTAGAACCAGTCTGGCCATTCTCCTCTGATCTCTGGCATCAACAAGGCATTTTTACCCACAGAACTGCCGCTCACTGGATATTTTCCCTTTTTCGGATCATTCTCTGTAAACCCTAGAGATGGTTGTGCGTGACAATCCCAGAAGATCAGCAGTTTCTGAAATACTCAGACCAGTCTGTCTGGCACCAACAACCATGCCACGTTCAAAGTCACTTAAATCACCTTTCTTCCCCATTCTGAAGCTCGGTTTGAACTGTAGTAAATGGTCTTGACCATGTCAACATGCCTAAATGCACTGAGTTGCCACCATGTGTTTGGCTGATTAATGATTTACACGTTAACCAGCAGTTGGACAGGTGTGTACCCAATAATGTGGCCAGTGAGTGTATTTACTGCTCTTAAACCTATTTGCTCATACTTGCAGCTTTTATTTATTTATTTATTTTAAATTAACCAGCTATATCAGAATCTAATACTTTAATGTGAGTTCTGCTGATTTTAAACAACGTGTCCTTTTCTTACTGCAACTGGAGGCGTTTACTCTTCTGATCATGAATATCTGAAGGATTTGGTGCTGAAACCAGTGTGGTCATCTCCCCTCGAAGATGACAGATTGGAAACGACAGGCTGTGGAGCTGCTTGGAAAATGGGTCTGCTCGTTCCTCCTCTGCCATGTAGGGCATCAACTTCTATCTGGAGAATTAATTTGTTATCTCTCTTCCCACCAACTGCATTTAACACTTCACGCTTGTGGATCAGCTGCAGCTTTCTGAACTCTGTCAGTTGCCTTAGAGATGGCTCTGTAACCTAATGACGTGAGAACAAAGCTGCCGAAAGAAAAAGGGAAAATGAACGCAGCGGTACCTCGTACATTTAGGACCTCCGGCTGAATCCTAAAGCTGTTGTAGTTTGGTAGCACAGACCCAGTGCAACCTTGGGGGGAAAGTTGCAGGTTTATTCACATACTCAAACCGTGACACGACCTTGTTTGACTAAAACTTTGTACTGCCAGAAGCTGAGTAATTACAAAGAGGCAGCTGTTGGGTCAATGCTCAGCTTAAGGGCACTTCAGCAGTTGCTTTTCAGGAGGACATGCTTGGATTGTCCAGATCAGGACAGGAGCACAAATTAGTGAAGTCCTCCACAGTCAGAATTGACACCAACTAAACCCAGATTCATTGTTTTTGAAAGAAGCTTATGGGTTTTCTTAAAGGATAAGGAGAAAACCGTAATAATCGCGGGGATTAATTTCAGCATGAGACGCTGATGCAGCTAAGCCCAATGCTTGCTAGTTGACAGAAAGCACCAAGCAGCTCTTTATGCGGATGAGTCAGGTCAGTTTGTGACTTAAAGATGCACCAAAAGTCTTTTTATAACCGCCTGGATGACATCATGTCCTGCTTTTCTTGGCAGGTGTTGATGTAGTAAATGAATGTGATGATTAGGATTTGACACATTTCTCTTCTGGCAAGAACTGCAGAATAGTCAGTGCTGTGCTTTCCCACGACTCACATCATCTGTTTAGATAATAATAGCAAGTGTTGAAATGACTGGAATGTTGAATCTGCTTATTGTTTTTGAATCTTTGGGGCTTGAAAGATTGGAATAATAAAAACCCAACTTGGATTAGATAATTTACTTTGTGTTCAGAGCTCATCTGTTGGGTTCATTGTATGGATTTTGGCTGCAGGAAAGCGGGACAACACAGCTGTCCTCCAGCTGGGTCACTATGTAATGATTGTTACAAATCCCTGATGACTAATAACTCCATTGTCAACAGCGAGGATCAATAAGTGGACAGGCCGAAGTCCAGCGGTAGTGTGTTTGTGTGTGGCTTCTAGTTTGTTCCTCTTGTAGGCAAAAATCAATTTTCACCAAACTTTAATTTTCCCTGACTTCCATTAACCAGAGACTGAATTTTACTGTTTTACTCTTGTTGAAGATAAGAAATGTAGCAAAACCAAACCCGTGATCAGCAAACGGTTTCCAGCTGAGACTGAATTGATTCTGACAAAGAGAACTTTATTGTGTTGTTGAGTTCATTGTTTCAACCCCCAATTTGTGACTGGAGTGAGGCTGCGGGTTGCATTGATGTGACACCTTGCTGCAGGCTATGGCTGATTGCGTGCATAAATGTAGAAATGGGAAGGTCGCATCCATTTAGACTGAGATTAGGGCAGCAAAAGACAGAGCTACAAATCACCACCAAAGGATGTGCCAGTTACGCTGGGGTGTGTTGCAAAATAAGCTTTGAACAATTATCTTAAAGAATAGTTTTTGAAGTAAAGCCAGTGTTCCACAGTATTTCGTAACTGGTGTTTGTTCCGAGCTTTCTGTCCTCCCTCTGCTGTGACTCAACCAGTGTGTTGCTGTTCAGACAGAGGCTAATGTTAGAGCACCTCAGTGTGTAGGCAATGGACAATCCCACTAATGCAGCACAGACCAGTTCATGCAGCCAGATCTCCTCCTCCACCTCCTTCTACTCTTCTTCTACATTGTTAAGGCTGCTCTCAGTTCTTTGACTCATCAGCTGTGTCAAAATTAGGACATTTCAGTCATTGCAGAGTGTGTTTTTTGATTAGTGGGTAACTTAGATCCAGTGGAGGCTTGTCCAAATGGGTGCTAGGGAGCTCTGATGGAAGGAGTAAAAAAAAAAAAGTCTAAAACATAAAATAAAGGATTGTTTATTGTCATTCGCATCATTTGTTTACATGGGGTGGAACGAAATAACGTTTGCATGGTACCGGAACAAAAAGAGGTAAAAATACTACAAGACAATGTAAAATAATAAAATGCAGCATCCTGAGTACCAGAATAGAGTATGGATATAAGAATATAAACACTTAAAAAGGCATGGTGACCAGGATAAATACTACGATAGTGTCAACATATAATTATCTTCGGATGTCTGTAGCTGTCAGTAATGGTTACAGTGCTAGAGTTACAGTTCTTGTCCCGTTATGCATTAAGAAGTCTCTCAGCTTCTGGATAGAAGCCGTTTCTTCTTCTGGTGGTTTTGCATTTAATGCTCCTCAGCCTCCTGCCAGAGTGGAGCATGACAAAGAATGACTATGCTGGATGAGTGGGGTCCTTCCTGATACAGGTGGCCCTCTTCCTGCATCTGGAGGTGTATATGTCTGCGATGGTTGGACTGACATCTCTCTGTGTGGCCTTCACCACCCTCTGTACGGCTGTCTTCTCTGCCACGGTGTAGTTTCCATGCCACACGTTGATACCAGAACACTCTCCACCGCACATCTGTAAAAAGAGATAAGGACTGAGCTGTCAAGTCCCGCACACCTCAGCTTCCTCTACAATTTATAAATAGATTTATTACAAATGTGTCAATTTTGCTTAAAGCTGTGATAACCAATCTGCAAACAAGCTAGGAACACTCCCCTCCCCTCGGGTATCTTCCCTGAGAAGCTTCTGTCAGAACAGGAAATCCGTGATGCCAGAAGAAACTAGGGATGCACCGATGGATCGGCATTTGATCCCAATCGGCCGATAGCGCCCCTATCGGTTTTGATCGGAGTTTTCAAAAGAGATCAAAGCAGACCGACAGACCATTTTAGATTAGGTTACATTTCCTTTATTCCCAGATTATGTAGTTTGTAGCACTCATTATAATGTTGTAGAAAATTTCTGGCCAATCCACGTAATCGGTATTGGTGATCGGTATCGGTGATCAGCTTTCTTTGATATCGGTATCGGTGATCAGCAGCAAAAAACTTGATCGGTGCATCCCTAGAAGAAACGAGATAGTGCTAAGCACCAGTCCTTGTTTTCTAGGTCCAAACGTCTCTTGTTGTCCATAAATTCAAATGGTGTTTTTCTTTTTGGGACTCTGGTTGTTTATTTCCTAAAGTGGTAGCAGCCGGCTGTTTCTCCTTCTCTGATATTATTGAGCAGATAACCTCTCACACCAGTGGTGTTCTGTTGCTAAACGCATGAGTGTGTAATGTACGGAGGACCCAGGGAGGTGCAAAAATGCGGGGGTTCGGCGAGACCAACAACCAGATGGTCCAATGGTCAATCTTCTGCTGACAAACCAAAACATTTTCCTATTCCAGTTCTTCTATCAACTGGCAAGGATATAAACATTTAGGATGGAGAACTCAGAAACACACCAGATGTTTACGACACATTCAACAAGCTAAGAAAACAAATGATCTCCAAGATTCAGTTCAGTGTGCCCTGTTAAATGCCTGTTCCATTTCAAACAAATTAGCTGTTCATCCGAGGGAAGTTGGACTATTTATTTCTGACTGAGACTTGGCAGCAAGATGGAAATTGTGTGCATTCTAATGAAGTATAAAAAATAAAATCAAAGATTCCAGGGGCACGTACTTTGCTCAGCTGATTTCCTCAAACTAAAATAAGTAAAGTTTTGTTTGACACCATAAACCAGATTGTTTCACCTGGTGCTCCTTACATCCATGTTTTCTTAAGATCTGACTGAATAACTTACTAGCATTCTTTGAGAATAAAATTAGAAATATCAGAGCAAATTTTTTTTACCCCCATCCATGATCATATTCTCCCACCAAACCACCTTCCTCATAATCATGGTGTCACGTTGGGAGCAGGAGGAGGTTAGGACCCAAGAGGCAGAACACCAGAATTACTTGAGGCAGGAGTGGTTTAAGAAAATAAAAGTCCTTTTAATAAAGGAGGCTGGGCAAAAATCCAAAGGCAAAAAACGCGGACAAAAAGGCAAAACAGAAGCTCACTCATGACCACAAACAGGAGAAAACTCGAGACGGCCAAAACAACGCTGACAAAGACAATGGACCGACAAACACTGAGAGACAAGACAGGGTTTTATACGCAGAGGGAAGCAATTAGGGAAATAAGTAGCAGGTGTGTGGGGAGTGTAAACTGAAGGGATCAGGTGAGACTAATTAACTAAATGGGGAAGGAACACATTGTGTTAAAGGAAGAAACTCACTGGATAATCTAACTATACAGAGAACTAAAGATAAGAGAACTAATAACCTGAAACTCTACACTAGAGCACTAAATCTATGGGGATACTAAAATAAATGGGATGGGATAACTAAGTATAAAATGACTAGGAGAAAACATGAGGGAAACCAGGAGGGAGCTGGGGACTACAAGGACACAGAACATGACACATGGTACTTCTTTACTCCTGTAATTTCCCAGGACATTTGTCTCATTCAGAAAAACGTGAAACTACCATAATTTCCGGACTATAGAGCGCACCTCAATATAAGCTGCACCAACAAAAAAAAAGGTGTTCTACACACACACGCTGCACTCAAATACAAGCCGCGGCGCAGCAGCCACTTGCAGGTCTCCGGAGCACAGCGCATGTATGGCCTTAACTTAAGATAATTAGACAGAAAGACGCTACACGGAGGTTTTTCGTTGTTGTTTTAATTCAACAAAACAAATTTTAAACACGGGTGAAAGTGCCTGCAAGTTTAGAAAAGAAATCAGCACTGATAGCATTCAGAGACGAGGTTTTTAAACTCTTTGGCATGAGAAGGAGCATTCCTCGTCAGTGTTTTCCATCTATTCACTCTATAAATGTGTAGACAGACACAAAATAATTACCCAAGCTGCTTTTCAATTTAGCCTAGTGGTTATTGATAATCAGGTCTAAACTGTCTACAGTCCGAATTCAATTATGGGAACATGTTCAGCATAAAAACACACTGTAGTCACCTCTGCCTGTCAGACGTTAGTGTTTGCATTTGAAGGCTCCAGACGTTCACTCAGAGGGGATTAAACAGAAAGACATCCCAACAGTGTCTCCTTTTCATCCCAATATCAGACTTGCTTCTTCTGCAGCCAGAACGTTGTCAGCTTGATGACCTGTGCCAAGCTAACATGTAGCCGTCGTCAGATTTGTCATGGCATTTTAAAATAGGAACTACATGCACACAATGTTGTTTTCTAAGCAGTGTTCACTGACACGAATAGAGGGTTTGACCCTTAGTTTAATAAGAACTTTTAAGGTCCATCGCTTTGGGGTAAGACATGATTCACGGGCCATGCGACATAAATACATGATGTTTGTTGAACCAGGAAGCAGCAATGTTGAATAAATGCCTTTAACTTCAGTAGATAAATATGTTATCAGTTAACTTAAAATGCAACAGTCAAGTTGAAAATTCTACATATTCTGTACAAACAAGCTCAGAGCCATTTTTCTAGAAGAAGGAAGTCATATAATTAATTTGCCTCCAAAGGACTCGGTCAGCCCTGGGTGGAGATAATGCTGCAAAAAGGCAGAACAGTCTTAAATCGCTGCAGGGCCAGGCCTCTGAAGTTGTGCAGTTAGTCTTAGATCCCGCGTATCCGAATGTGGTCACATGTCAAAGCTGTAACAGAGCGACGGTGATCGTTTCTGACAAGCTACAGCGATGTTGCAGCAGTTTGTTGCAGCCTTACACGACGGCCTCTGAAATCTCTGTTCTTCACTTAGCGCTACTTCAGAAAATTCAAGGACAACAAGCCGTGAGCTACACGGCATATTATAAAAGAAAAGCAACGATGCAACTGATGTGGTGAATAATTTAGTGGAGCTGCTTGCATAAATTAGAAAAAGTTTCATGAGCAAAACAGTTATTGTTTTATTCAGTCTTTTCAGTCATTTGCATTGTGAGCTGGACAGTGTTAATGACTAATCAGCACTGATAAACTGGTGATTGTTTTAACTAAGTACAACCATAGTGGGAATTCAAAACTTCACAAATAATAAATAAAATATTGACATAATATTTGAATTAATGTCACTCAATTTTTATGGATTCCATTATAAATTGCAAAATTCCTTTATTTTACTGACCTTTATTCTAGGGATGCACAATATACCGGCATCAATATCGGTATCAGCCAATGTTTGCCAATTTTTAACATATCGGTATCGGTCCAATGAGTAAAACTGGGCCGATATTTTCAACCGATTTTTTTTTCATCTAATTTCCGATTGTTTATCTGTTTCAGAGGGTGAGGGGGGTGGTGTGTAATTGTTTAGTCATGCGACAGTGATTGTAATCATCTCAGAAGCGTAAGTGTGTGTGGTGTGTGTGTGTACATAATAATGTAAACTCTGCTTTAGTAATTTTCATTCTATACTGTTCTAAAATAAAATGTTTTATTTTATTTTAATTACCTTAAAAGACTCAAAGTCTCTTTTTACACTTTATATTTATTTAATCAGGATCGTTGTCAAGTCGACGCCAGAAACAATGAAACACAACTTGAATATTAGAGGAACAACAAGGCTTTATTCAACCAGCATTCATACAAGTTATCAATCATGAACAAAACATTTCTCTTACCGTTGCTTATGGGTGGAGAGCTGAACACCCCAGTTAGAAAACGTAATCCATGAACCTCGTCAAATAGAATCCTTCAAACAGCTCTAACCGCTCTGAGCTCTGCTCTGCTCCTTATACATTCCCTGATGTGCGTGCAAAGCTGCACACCTCCACCAGGATTACCTTGATTACATCCTCATGATCACATTATGTTCGGCTCTCCTTGATTACATCCTCATGATAAGTGTGATTGACAAACAGTAGTGATCAATAACTTGTATAAAGCAATTATACAACAGATGACAAGTTCATTTTTATTACATTCCACTCTTGAACTTTTCATCTAATTTATGTAACATATCCATCACCATTTCCCCATCAAAACCAACGTCATTTATAACATACCTTGTAGTTCCACTTTAATTTTCATCGTAGTCTTTGCATTATTACCCAATTTATTTCTCTTCTTAATCGAATAACATACCAACAAATAATAAGATTACACAATGTTAGAATGCTGATTATAATTAATGCTGCAATCATAGGTGGAATTAGCACTTTATTAGCGGTACTCGACATGCCTGTAAATATATCCCACCAATGATGAGCGGAAGCCTGTTCAATCAATGTAGCAACATGTTTTATTTCCCCTTGTGCCACAAGAGTAGACACCATAAGCCTGGAAAGGTTGGACCTATGAGAGTCAATCAATTTTGCCACTTCAGTGGAACCATCCAATGCGCATTTGAATCGTTCCAGTGAGAGTGTCCAAGGGGCCCATTGTATCTTAGTCAGCCGACTAGATACAGTGTAATTACTCAACCAATAGGTCACGTTATTCCATTCCCACATATGTATACCCTTGAGACAACCTGAAAAGGGAACTGAAGGTACCTGTGGGGAATTGGTCATTGTAGCCACGCATAAGGTGTTAGGACCCACCTGCCAAAACTGTTCCTCTGGGGGTGTGACCGTCCAATCACAGAGTACGACCCTTGAATCAGTGAAACATGGATTGCTATGTCCTTTTACCAATGGGCAGGCTAAACCCTTATCAGTCTCATCACAGTGTTTTACTTCATATGTTCGATTTGTTTTAACATCCCACCACTCTCCACTAACATGGAGATACCAAAACCCTTTAGTGGTTATCACCGGCAGTATCTGATATCTACACACAGTCATTACTGATGTCATATTATACTGATCCCAGTATCCAGTACACATAGATTTATTACAAATCGTCATTTCTGCATGTAGCTGTAGCCATAATGAACTACTGATGTTCCATAATGTTCGCCATGCATGATAGTTATTACTCATTACCTGTATTTGAAACCTATTTCTCTGTGTCTCAGCATGAATAGTCTGCAAGGAACAGACTGTCCAATTACCTATGTGTGACAAATTATGCAATGCATCATAAGTTTCATTCCAAAGCTTTAGATTCCATTTAAATACACTTTTCCACACATCACTTCCTTCTAACTGACTAGATACAGTCGAAGGCATCCATTTTGCAGTCTTGGTGACAGCTTGTGCGGTGTATTCTCCAGTGTTGGTCAGCATAGTTCGTGTCACCTCATTGTCTGCTGTGTTAGCCAGACCATACAAAGTTCCAGTTCCTCCTAGCACGGTGTCATACCATGCTCGCCTCCTCCTGTTACAAGGCAGAATAGGAGGGAATTTCACAGTCCATCGCACATATTCGGCTACCCTTATTTGTCCCATTTGTTGACAAGTGTGAACCAGGGGAGCTACAGCTGTCTGCGTAGCTCTAGCTGTGTCGGGCAGCACCCAGAATATGTACAAATAGGCGTATCCTCCTGTGATTACAGTTCCATTCCTGATCCGGAAATCGCGATCAACCTTCATACTCCAATTTGTGCCATTTTGTATGCAAGTACCATTCCCCTGATGGTATGCACAGATGCGCGCTGCAGAATTAAAGGTTACTGTTGATCCTTGAACCAACACCCCCGGGCTGATCACCCTTCCTCGGATTTTAAGACATCCTCTGCACCGGTACATCTTACCGGTAGATGTTAGGTTTCCCAAGTAGCAAGCGTCATTTGCTCTGCATGTGAATGTGCCTTGAGTGCGGTTGGACATACTGCTAACCAATTCCAGATGGCCCATGACCCCTTCTTCCAACACTTGTCCTTCCGTGAGCCCCCAACAGAAATGTGCCCTCAGTGCGATGACAGCGAGGACATGGAGGACGATGACCAAACATCCGACACCACCAGGTCCGTGGAGCCCATCCATCGCCTCGACAAGGGTTCAATCCTTTTGTAGGGGAAGGGGACCCAGTCAACCACCGTCACTCAGACACCCGCCTATGGGATACATACAAAACTGCAGATAGAATGACAAGCATTAATTTTCTCTCCTGTAACATTTGTTTATCGGAATATTAATCCATTTTTCCTCTCCGGGGAACAATACACTTACCACAGCATCTTTTCCCTGTGCAATAATCTCTCCAGCTCTGGGAGGACCATTGAGCTGCTCCACCCACACTTTTGCCCCCGCAGTAAAGTCTGATGATCCAAACCCAGTTTCACCCCTCTGAGTGATAGTGGTAGGTTTAGTAATCTCTTCAACTTTGGACATTACACACCGTTTGATTACTAACTGAGCTATCTTGTCTCCTTTTTCCAGTACCAACGGTTCTTTACCTGTATGCTGACACACCACACCTATTTCCCCTTGATAGTCTGAGTCTATTACCCCAGCTAAAATGGTTAGACCCCTCAAAGCTAAACCACTTCTTGGACACACATGAGCATAAGTTCCTGGTGGACATTGAATTCCCAATCCTGTTTTTACCACTGTCACTTTATTGGTTACTAAAGTGATGCTTTCCAAGATTTTAAGATCTAATCCCACAGAGCCCGCAGTTGCTCTAACAGGGAGTTCTGCCTCAGAAGTTAGTTTCCACATTCGTATAGGAGGGTCAGTAGAAGTTGTTTCCCTTCCTGCCCTGGCAACCATTAGCATCAGTGGAGTAACTCCATCCCCCACGGGTCTGTTATTTAACTGATGTACTGCCCTAGTCAGATTTTCTCTCCATTTGTCCAAAGAATTAGTAACCGATAGTTTCCTTAGTTTCTCTTTCAGTAACCCATTCATTCTCTCAATGAGTCCACTAGCTTTCGGGTGATATGCTACATGATAGATCCATTCTACCGCGTTGTTCTCTGCCCATTCTTTGATCTTATTTCCAGTGAAATGGGTACCATTATCAGTCTGAACCTGCAAAGGTAGTCCATAATAGGTCTCTATTAATGACAGACATTTCAATGTAGCCTCCTGATTGGCGTTATGACACGGATGCACCACCAGTACCCCTGACACCGTATCCACGGCTGTACATGCATACTTACAGTTTTTACTTTTTGGCAATGGTCCAATGAAATCAATCTGCCAACACTGTCCCGCTTGTTTACCTCGATGTATCTGTCCCTGTATATGTCGAGGGATTCTCTTTTTCTGATGTTGACAAGGTTCACAATCTTCTATGGCAGTTTTAATATCATCAATGATGAGATCTATTCCTCTGTCCCTCGCCCATTTCAATGTTCCCTGCACACCCCAATGTCCAGCAGTAACGTGAGCCCATTTGGCTAATCCAGGACTTGATTGTCTTACAGCCTGAATTTTCACTATCTTATCTACAGTCTGATTATGCAGGGATTCAGGATCATTGTTATTAGTATGAGCATCCACATGTAATACTGACACAGGAATATTTTGGCATTTCTCCCAAATGTCCTTCCATAGGTCAGCTCCCCAAACCTCTTTTGAATGTATCTTCCATTGTGTAGCATGCCAAGTTGGCATCCAAGTTAACATTCCTTGGGCTACTGACCAGGAGTCAGTATAAATACTTACTCCCTGCACCCCAGCCGCCATTATTACCATGTGTACTGCTTTCAACTCCGCCCATTGACTACTCTTTCCTGTCCCTGTGAGTTCCATAACTTGTTGTGTACCAGGGTTAAATGCCCCAGCCTTCCATTTCCTGGTTCCTGCCACATATTGACAGGAACCATCAGTGAACCAGGCTCGCTCCTGCTGCTCTGGGGTGAGTTCGCTCCATCTTACCCCCAGTTTCACAGGAGAATCCTGGATTGGTTTTACCTCAAAAGGCACTTCATCCATTTCTGGAACGTCTGCCACTTGCTCGTGGAGCATTGATACTCCTTTTTCTACAATGTTTCCCTTTATTTTATCAGGATTGCCATGAATTACCGAGGCCTCCGCCCCAGTGTCAACCAATGCCATTACTGTCTGTACTGATTTTTTCCAATAAATCTGTAATTCCACATGTGGTCTGATATCATTTATTGACCATCCTGAGGCACTGGCAACAACCTGAGCTTGACCTTCATCCTATTCATCATCATGTTCCCTTCGGTGCTGTTTTTTCTTTCTACGCTTCACTGCCGCCACCTGATAACACTCATCTGAACTCTCCTCCTCTGAAGATTCCTTGGGAGGGGCGGAAGGTTCAGCAGGCTTCGACGCCACCTCCCTGATCACATTCTGCAACATTCCAACCAATTCTGACACAGACATCCTGTCGTCCTTTTCAGGACAATGTCTGAACTGACAATGGACCTTCAGTCCCATTTGGCTGCATTTCTCCATCAATGCATTAGTGGGCAATCCATCAATCTCCTCAAACGGCACTCCCGCTTGTCGCAGTGCCCTCCACAGATCTGTTCTAGAGGGGCCCATTGCCCCCCCTTTACGACCCCTTGAATGTGGATCAATCCTGGGTTTATTTTCAGTTCTAGCTCCCTCTCTCCTCGTCTCAGACCAATCACCCAGCGTGGTGAGTTCGCCAAGACGATCTTTTATCGCGGCAAAAGTCTGGTCTGCCGCGCCAAACAACAAGCTGGTCACCATGGGTTTATAATGTGGTGGGGCATGTCTGATGAGGTGATCTCTAGTTGCCTTAGAGATGTTACAGTCCACCACTCCAGCTCCCCCGTTTCGAGCCACTTGCTCTCTAATAGTGAGTCTGGTGAGCCGCTGAATGGCATCTCTCACTGTCTGCCATTGCCCTTTAATCTCAGACCAGTCCGCCGTGGTAGGATAGATTACATGACATGCCAGAGCATATGCATCCCCCACATTGAAATCTTCATCAGCTGGCAATGCCCGGACTGTAGCCCTGTATTCAGCATTTATCTGTGCATCAGTACTTAATCCTGAAAATCTCATGGCATCACCGGCATCTATGGCTATATCACACGCGCCATCCTCCATAAGGCGATTAAGCCAGGAGTCAGTTGGTTCGCCTGGGCGCTGTTTCAGCTTCCCATTCATGTGATTTAACTCATCTTGTGAATAATCCTCTAGCGTTGTTAGCAGCCTAGGGGCGGGTTGTGGCTGCTGTTGTAACATCCTTCTTATATTACCCGCCTCATCGAGTTCCGGCCGTCCCTGATCATCCACCATATCTACCAGTATTGGTGGAATAATTTGCTGTTCTCGCCGACGCCTAGTAATAGGTCTTTGTTCTGACATCTTTATCCTCTGTAATGATGGATACAAGGGCTGAGGTGGTGGGTCAGGTTTAATCACCCACTCCTCCTCCTCATCATCCCCCCAAAGATCCCCGTTCCATTTCTGTGGGTCCCAATCTTCACCAACATTCTTTACAAACGCCCGGATCTGAGCAGGACCTGTTCTACGAGGTCGCTTCTTTTCCTTCCTTTGCGCTCGAGACACAAAAGTCAGCGTTTTATCCAAAACATTCTGAGCATGCTTTAGCTCTTTCCCCATCACACACACTCTCTGCTCAAACTCTGAGCATGATTTCTCAACTTCTTCAGCATGGATTTTCTCCTGCGCCGCTCGCTCTCTACAACTGCTCAATTCTAACTCCTGTTTTTTCCATGCTTCTGCAAAAAGCCACATCATATCTCTCACTCCTGCCAGCGGCGCTTTTTTTTTAACTTCTATCCGCGTCAAACGGTCCAGCACCACGGCGGGGCTGACCACTCCATTTAACTCTCCCCACGGCCCAGGGCGTCCACCGCGCTGCCTTAACATATCACCAATGGATCGGAACTCCTCCGTTTCCCAGCCGGGAATCGGCACGGGAATCGGCGTTCCCTCCCCAGAAGCACTCGGCTCCTTTTTGCTTCTCCAAAAACACTTCATTGTTGCTGGAATAGCTTGACTGATCCTGTTCGTGACGCCAAAAATGTTCTAAAATAAAATGTTTTATTTTATTTTAATTACCTTAAAAGACTCAAAGTCTCTTTTTACACTTTATATTTATTTAATCAGGATCGTTGTCAAGTCGACGCCAGAAACAATGAAACACAACTTGAATATTAGAGGAACAACAAGGCTTTATTCAACCAGCATTCATACAAGTTATCAATCATGAACAAAACATTTCTCTTACCGTTGCTTATGGGTGGAGAGCTGAACACCCCAGTTAGAAAACGTAATCCATGAACCTCGTCAAATAGAATCCTTCAAACAGCTCTAACCGCTCTGAGCTCTGCTCTGCTCCTTATACATTCCCTGATGTGCGTGCAAAGCTGCACACCTCCACCAGGATTACCTTGATTACATCCTCATGATCACATTATGTTCGGCTCTCCTTGATTACATCCTCATGATAAGTGTGATTGACAAACAGTAGTGATCAATAACTTGTATAAAGCAATTATACAACAGATGACAAGTTCATTTTTATTACATATACAAAATCTGATGATTTTAAAAGCATTAATGTTAGTATATCGGTGTCGGTCAATATTGGTTATCGGCCATAACAGTGATATTAATATTGGATATCGGCCCTAAAATTTCTTATCGGTGCATCGCTAATTTATTGCTTTTTCTGCAGCATCAAATGTGTTCTATCACTCTTTAGTTGATGATTTTGCATTTCTCTAATTTCCATAAACTGTAATTTCTCTAATTTGCATAACTCTAATTTCCCTCTGGGATTAATAAAGTATATTTGAATTTGAATTGAACTGAATTGAATTTGATGCAAATAACACAAAGATAAAAAAAAAAAAGTCTGCAGCGCTTTCATTATTGTGCAGTTAACCGTTTAAGCCGGTGTCCTTTTTAACGCTTCAGGAGCCTCAGGCCAAGTCTACAGTTTGCATCTCTGCTGTAGATTTTTTTCTGTTGAGTTATTTTAGCAAGTGGACCGTATCTAGTTGTATTCCTCAAATTAGAGCCAATCCAGCCAGTGCTGCTGCTCTCCTGGTGTATAATGAGCATATACAGGGATTCACCCAGTGGGAGAAAATGCGTATTTTCCAAAGCTGTAATTGGTAGCGAAGAGGGATTTCCAGCCAGCATGCAACAACAGCGCCTGAGGAGAAACACCAACTCAGACTTCACTCTCTATATGCCTTGTTTTTTTTTTTCAATGCGGTTGGTCAACTGAGACCAATTGTGCAACATTGCAGACCTTAATGTGGACAAAACGCCTCACTGTTTTTACACAGATATCATTTAAACTGTGTGCCCTTTGGCTTTGGTCTCATTTTGACCACGAAGCAAACGTTTTATTCTAATTTATTGGGAGTGCAGAATTATTAGGCAAGTTGTATTTTTGAGGAATAATTTTGTTATTGAACAACAACCATGTTCTCATTGAACCCAAAAAACTCATTAATATCAAAGCTGAATGTTTTTGGAAGTAGTTTTTAGTTTGTTTGTAGTTTTAGCTATTTTAGGGGAATATCTGTGTGTGCAGGTGACTATTACTGTGTATAATTATTAGGCAACTTAACAAATTACAAATATATACCCATTTCAATTATTTTTACCAGTAAAACCAATATAACATCTCCACATTCCCAAATATACATTTCTGACATTCAAAAACAATACAAAAACAAATCAGCAACCAATATAGCCACCTTTCTTTGCAAGGACACCCAAAAGCCTGCCATCCATGGATTCTGTCAGTGTTTTGATCTGTTCACCATCAACATTGCGTGCAGCAGCAACCACAGCCTCCCAGACATTGTTCAGAGAGGTGTACTGTTTTCCCTCCTTGTAAATCTCACATTTGATGATGGATCACAGGTTCTCAATGGAGTTCAGATCAGGTGAACAAGGAGGCCATGTCATTAGTTTTTCTTCTTTTATACCCTTTCTTGCCAGCCACACTGTGGAGTACTTGGACGTGTGTGATGGAGCATTGTCCTGCATGAAAATCATGTTTTTCTTGAAGGATGCAGACTTCTTCCTGTACCACTGCTTGAAGATGGTGTCTTCCAGAAACTGGGAGTAGGACTGGGAGTTGAGCTTGACTCCATTCTCAACCCGAAAAGGCCCCACAAGCTCATCTTTGATGATACCAGCCCAAACCAGTACTTCACCTCCACCTTGCTGGCGTCTGAGTCGGACTGGAGCTCTCTGCCCTTTACCAATCCAGCCACGGGCCCATCCATCTGGCCCATCAAGACTCACTCTCATTTCATCACTCCATAAAACCTTAGAAAAATCAGTCTTGAGATATTTCTTGGCCCAGTCTTGACGTTTCAGCTTGTGTGTCTTGTTCAGTGGTGGTCGTCTTTCAGCCTTTCTTACCTTGGCCATGTCTCTGAGTATTGCACACCTTGTGCTTTTGGGCACTCCAGTGATGTTGCAGCTCTGAAATGTGGCCAAACTGGTGGCAAGTGGCATCTTGGCAGCTGCACGCTTGACTTTTCTCAGTTCATGGGCAGTTATTTTGCACCTTGCTTTTTCCACACGCTTCTTGTGACCCTGTTGACTATTTTGAATGAAACGCTTGATTGTTCGATGATCACGCTTCAGAAGCGTTGCAATTTTAAGACTGCTGCATCACTCTGCAAGATATCTCACTATTTTTGACTTTTCTGAGCCTGTCAAGTCCTTCTTTTGACCCATTTTGCCAAAGGAAAGGAAGTTGCCTAATAATTATGCACACCTGATATAGGGTGTTGATGTCATTAGACCACACCCCTTCTCATTACATAGATGCACATCACCTAATATGCTTAATTGGTAGTAGGCTTTCGAGCCTATACAGCTTGGAGTAAGACAACATGCATGAAGAGGATGATGTGGACAAAATACTCATTTGCCTAATATTTCTGCACTCCCTGTA
Organism: Nothobranchius furzeri; assembly: GCF_043380555.1. Taxonomy (NCBI): domain Eukaryota; kingdom Metazoa; phylum Chordata; class Actinopteri; order Cyprinodontiformes; family Nothobranchiidae; genus Nothobranchius; species Nothobranchius furzeri. The sequence goes on along the minus strand of NC_091750.1, from coordinate 48,470,236 downwards.
TTGGGCAAATGAAACCAGCAGGTTCTAATGTGGCCTTACAATAATGAAAATCTCATTTCAGTTCAAACAGATGAGATGCTTTTAAAATAATACTGTAAAATATGCAAATGAGACTCTGCTTCTGTGTATTGGATCAAGCTGCAACATACATCCATATACATTTAGTTTATTTCAAGTGCAGGTTCGCTGAGAAATCATTTATTATTGGTTACTTTTAGTTTCACATGCAGGCTAAACATGTAAAAAATCTTCCATCCCTACTTCCTCTATTAGCAGCAGAAAGATAAACGAGGAAAGGCTCGGATCAAAAAAGCCAGACGGATCTATGTCACACTGAAAGGAGCATTCATAGACTCACTCATGAAGAAGAAGCTCACTATCTCACCTCTACTAAATATCCCAGCGAGCCACGACAGTTATGACAGTGAACCTGCATATTTAGCAGGATGTCCTCTAAATGCAGCCACCTTCATTTGTCCCCTTATGACTCGTCTGTCCCGTGGGATGTTTGTCTCTAAACCACAAAAACAATCATGATAATTTGTAAATTCCTCAGAACCATGAACTAATCCAACTAGATTATGAGTGACTAATGTTTGACTCCATAGCCGGTTGTATTAATTAAGACATCACAAATAAGGCCAATATCGATGAATACCTGACTAGGGTGTCGTTTTCATCAGAAAGCCCACGTACAGCTCTTAGCAGAAGTGTCTCTCCATCCAGTCAACTGTTCAAAACTGTAAATGAAGGCCACCTCAGATAAACAGCTGCTACTCTTTTCAAGAGGAAATGAAAATTGAAAAGAAAAAAAACAGTCATGTTACAGCCTATATCCTTCCCTGAATGAAAAAAATAAGGTCGGCGGAGTTTACTTTCTAGTGTGACGCTAAAACTAAAGCAAAAACATTTTAAAGAGTGAGATGTCAGAATGGAAAAGAACTAAATGTATTGAATTACTGCATCCTTGAAGGTCAGACCCTGAAAGAGCTTGAGTAGGACATTACACACGATTAATGTCAGCTGTGCACATGCATAGTAACCAGCCTTTGTCCTAATATTCATCTTCATGTACAATTTTACATTGAACATGTTTTTGTCAGAAATGGTCTTTCATCTGACGTGATTTCTTCATGCTCTTTAAAAACGTCTGACTGCTTTTCTCATGCCTTCAGTTTGGATTTGCAGCTGTTTCGGCTTTTTTACGTCTTTCTTTGGGAACATTTAGTCAAGTATCAATATAGCATACAGAAATGTCAGAGAGGACAAACCTCACGCAGACTTAGAAAACGTGATAAACTCTACAGTTGTGCATCATTTTCCTTCTGCAAAGTTTAGATTTCAAAACTGAGTGGTCCCAACATGGTCGGTTTATGACTGCATTTAGATTTAGCCTGTTGGAGGAGCCAGGATGAATACGGCTCCACGAAAAAACACAAACAGGTTATTAAAACTATAAACCATGCTTTCAGTGTCTTCTTAAGAGTAAATGAGTTTTCATTTGGGATTCATGGATAATTTTTGGCAGATTTTTTTCAATTTAATTCTATTTTCCCAGTATCTCAAAGAAAGGAAATGTGCTTATTTTCTCACTTTTCTGTTTCTCCTTACCTGCACTAGACTGCAGCCAGAACGATTTTAGCTTAGAGAATCAGGGAGGTTGTTTCACTAAGTAGTCAGAGCAAACTTTGGAAGTTAATTTCCCTAATTAGCAGCAGGATGAACACAGAATCGGATGCTGTATCCTGCTGCTGACTCACAGATCTGCAGGTTTCATATCAAAGCAAACACCAGCAATAGCAAGATGAGTGAGCACAAAGTAATTGACCTGCATTTTACAGGATGTTACCGAGTCACATAATGCAGAGCTGGTGGGTAAAATTATGAGATGGAAGCAGACTTATCAAATTCAGAGGTGGGGTTTTATGAAACATGGTGCGCTCAGCATAATATAAAAGTTACTCAGGTTGATAAAAGTCAGCTAATAGCAGCCTGAGCAGGGGTGGGCGTGGCCAATTCCAGCTAATTTTCTTACTCTTACTCTTACTTAGTCAGACTTTCAAACCTGGTGGTTATTAGTGGTGACTTTCTCCGATCGAGTTCACCTCCTCTAGACTTCCTCGCTGCATGTGGCGTGGGCTCCCATGCTAGAACAGCAGCTCAACACTGATCCTGTTTCATATTTGAGCTTTCAGGTGTAAAGAATGGGTCGTTTACATCTTACTTATGAACCATAAAACGTGAGATTCCATAGAAATATGAAATATCAATCTGATGGATCTTTGACTATTTTAACCAGAAGATCAGAACTTTTTATTGCAGGGATTAAGCGACACTTCGTATTAACTCCAAGGAAAGAGAGAGAGTCAGGTTTAAAATAGTTAAGAAATTTATTTCTACACAGTTTAAACAAGACTAACTTTAACACTCTGTGTGCTGATGGAACCAAGGTGGAGTGAGGCGTGAAATGAACGATGGTGTGTGTGTGTGGAATGTTATTCAGAACCAGCAGATCCGGAGAAGCAGTTAGTTCTGAGTGGGAGTGAATGTTTCACTCTAAACTTTAGTAGGAGATTTATAACACACATGAAACGCTATCTGTCGCTCTACATACCCCAGGGGAAGCCTCCGTTAGATCCAGACTGTCGAGGTCCTTAGGACCCTCCTTGGTACCGAAGCCGATAGAAAAGCAGCGGTGCCGACCAAACTAGTCTTGGAATGCTTCCAGGTCACGACAGGTTATCATTGGCGTCTCCGAGACCCTGAAGGGGTCGTGAGGTTCAGCTTTTATTCTGAAGGAACCGTTGCAGTCAGTTGTAACTTGTAGCAGATTTTATCCAGCTTGTCTGTGGTTCTTTCTGGCTGAAGAGGAAGTCCGGATGGCCTGTCCGAGACTTCTCTAGAACGCTTTGAACTAAAGAAAAGGTGGCGTGGAATAGTTTTTATAATTGTCATATTCTAGTTTACTGATGAATCAGAATTTGACATGCAAAAGAGGGTTTATACAAACACCACAGAAAACCACGCCTCGCGTTAGAAACGAAGGTTCTGATTGGATCAGTGCAAATGTCCAAGATTATAATTACTTGTAAATTACTACTGATCACAGGATTATAATATCAAGTAATAACATTGTCATTTCACAGAT